>NC_142933.1:3292062-3339562 GCF_046866305.1 Octopus bimaculoides | reverse complement strand
CACACACACCACACATACGCACACACACACACCACACATACGCACACACTCACACACACACACACACATATATATATATATATATATATATATATATATATATATATATATATATATATATATATATATATATATACGGGGGACGTGTGTATGCGTGTGTGTAAGCATGTATGTATATATATATATAAAGATATGCATAGACATATACATACCTATTTTTCACTTACTTAATAGCCAAGCCAGCTAAACGAGGGACTTCAATAATTTAAAACCAAAGATCAAAACAGAACTTACTTCGAAATGTAGAATATTTCACGCCTACGAACTGAGGAAATGTGTATAACATACATAAATACACTACGAAATACATAAAAGATACATGACTCATAAGCTGGTTTAGAATTCCAGCAACTGCTTCAGGATAAGTAAACGATAAAATAATATTCAATGAGGAAAATAATTTGTTCTCATTGTATAGAGCTTGTATAGTGCTTTATCTTTGCAATCTTCCATCCTTCGCAATCATGGCCTTCTTGATTACAATAACAGCGGTTCTGTGACATTTTTTACATACCATGCTATGTTGTTTTCTGCTTTAATGCTGTGTTTGCATCCAATCAGTCTTCTTCCACCTCATTTTCTTGGTGCATACAGTTTGCCTGTGTCACGTTCTGGGTGGAGTATCCCATATCTAGTCAGGAACTTCCTTGTCTTTCCTTTCTGTCTAAGCTGTTTAGTTCGTCTACTATCCATGCGATTACCCCTGCTCCATATCTAAGGAGTGAAACCGCCAGTACATGCCATCAAAGTGACACTGAGGTAAAATATACGAAGTCCAATATACCCATCATGACAACCCGTCTGATAAGGGTACACCAAGCACCAGGCATCACAACCATATGTGCGAGACATGGTGATTTCATATCAAGATAAACAGCGCATGAACTGGCCCAGTTAGATTTTTCGTTAGGTCGCGTAGCCCATCCCGCTCAAAAGATTGTTTAAGGATGTTGAGCAAAACACCCATGTTTCCAAAGGTGAATTATTCAGACCCCAAAGAATTCCTCTCAACATATGGCTATGATGCTCCCCCACTACTTCTGCTCGTGATCAGAGATGCACATATCGTCAGCCACTAAGGGACATGCTCATCTGGTTAAGGTCAAACAAGTGACAAGCAAATCTGTGGTATTAAGCAGGATATTTGCTGTAGCCCATCTTTTTATACCAAAACAAAACAATGTACATGATAACACTTCCAATCAATTAAGATCAGAAGCCATGAGAGCCACTGCCTGGTTCTGCATCCTGGCATGGTACCGTACTCGGGCATTTATTATTATTATTATTATTATTATTATTATTTCAAATTTTTGTCACAAGGGCAGCTTGGGAGATATGAGGATGAGTCAATTGCATCGCCCCCCACCCAGTGTTCAACTGGTACTTATTTTATCGAACTCGATTTGATGGAAGGCAAAGTCGACCTCGGTGGAATTTGAACACTGAATTTTAACAACAAACGAAATACTGCTAAGAATTTCACCTGGCGTGCCAACAATTCTCCCAGCTCGCCGCCTAGATAATAATAATAATAATAATGATAATAATAATAATAATAGTAGTAGTAGTAGTAGTAGTAGTAGTAGTAGTAGTAGTAGTAGTAGTAACAATGGTATTTTTGAATATTATTGACCCATGCCGTAAATAAATCTATGCACATCATTCAATATAAGAATCTTTTGGGAAAAACATCTACATTGAGTGTCGATGTTTAAGAAGTAAGTTCTAAAACATCCGATATGGAAGTTCTTTAAAGATACATTTGATCGTTGAGTATGTAGGTATTGTTAAGAATTGGCATTCGGATCAGATGTCAGATAGCGTTCACGCAACACTGGAGACGGAGGGACAGCAACAGAGCCTGACATTAAACAAATGCCTGCAGAGAAAACACCAAAGAAACATATTCGCATCTACGTTCACAGCTGTGTGTGTGTGTGTGTGTGTACATAGAATTAAGTATGTGTCTATGCGTTTGTGTTTATGACAGTGGAGTTTGTGCTTATGTTTCAATGCATAAACATACTATACTATCAAGTGTGTGTGTGTGTGTGTGTGTGTGTGTGTGTGTGTGTGTGTGTGCAAATATTTCTATACATATATGGACAAATGTATACATATATATACATGCACGCACATACACACGGTCATATATACGCGCGCACATATGGGCAGAGGAAAGTAGAATGGCCGTGCTTATTCGTTTGAAAACGGAACGCAGAAATTCCATAACGAACTCATCAGTTTATAGTTTAGGAAAATGTTACATATTTATTGTACAGTTCCGTAGCGGACCATTGCATTCTGTTCGCTTTCTTTCGCGCGTTTGGAAATTACTAGGGGATCTTTTTTAAGATGCTTAGCGTCCTTTCCATGCGGATTATCAGCAACCAAAAGCTAACAGTAATTAACTTTGACGAACACGTCTTGTTTTTAAAAATTAACGAAAGACAGATTAATTTTTTTCCTTCAAGTACATTTATCTAATTTGTTTGTTTGTTTATTTATTTATATTCTGTAGCAATTTTTGAACAATGGCTTCGTCTATTACGGGTTTCCAACACATCCCTGATCGAGATAAACTTTTATTGAGGCATCGCTGTCAGAGTTGATGTTGTTGTATAAACCGTGAGATAAACATGGCTACGCGTATTACAACAAAAGTCAACTGGCGAACGTTTAACAACGGATGTAGGCAAAGCATTTATACATGCATAAACTATGAAATCCTCACTTCTAGCGTGACTAGGATGTAGAGATTGCCTTAACTGTATTCGTTCCGCCATTTCTGGAAAGTGAGAAACAAAAAGATATGAGCCCACCGAAAATTTTTAAGGTTCTTTTCTTGATTTGTTTGACACCAAGACTTATTTTATCGACACCGAAAGAATGAAAGACAAAAATTGAACTTGGTGGAATCCGGACTCAGAATGGGGGGAGGCAGCAGTCGATTAGATCGATCCCAGTACGCAACTGGTACTTAATTTATCGACTCCGAAAGGATGAAAGACAAAGTCGACCGCGGCAGAATTTGAACTCAGAACTTAAAGTCAGACGAAATACCGCTAAGCATTTCGCCCGGCCTGCTAACGTTGCTGCCAGCTCGCCGCCTTAAATTCCAAAGTATGTTAACTGAAAATATGTCAGAAAAAAAATACCTTTGCCATGTGAAGGGCACTGGTATTGAAACTGGATCCAAGTAGTTTCGATACGATATTCTTAACGTCATAGCTATGTCTGTGTTCTTCATTGAACCATACACTCTTTTTTCTATAATAGGGTACATTGTTTTTATACATTGCCAAAGGTTGAAAAGAAAATATTTATAACACCTCTAATAATAATAATGACCATCATCATGGTAATGATGATCGATAAATGATTCGTTCCTTATATGTATGATGTATTTGTAGCGATAGACGCCATTGATGCCGCAGTTATTCAGTATTTGTATTTCCGTATATTATGTGCGTATGTACGCGCACACATAAACACACACACACACACACACACACACACACACACACATATTATATATATATATATATATACAAATACATGTATATTAAAATATATATGTGTGTGTATATGTGTATATATAAGTATGTATATACGCACATATGAGTTTAGCCATAAAAAAAAACTGTGATTTTGTGTTCCTTTTACAATAATACAATGGAAAGAAAAAAAGAAGGGAAGAAAGAGTGAATGAAAGAAGGAATGGATGATTGAAAGAAAGACAAGTAAAGTATTTTTTTCTCTCTTGTAACCCATCCAAAATTATCTAAGTCGTTTTCTTTTATCCTATGTTCCATGCACCCAATGCTTGGCAAATTTTCTATCAGCCATCGAAGACTGGCTACGTCTAAACACAAGCCACCACACATATGCGAAACTCTATATGAGTGTGTGTATACACACACACACATATATTTACGTATGTAAGTATATATATATATATATATATATATAGATAGATAGATAGATATAGATATATGTTATGTTCCTTTTGAAACGCCTATGTGTTGTGTGCGTCCGCACTCATGTAAGAGTGAGTACAAGAACATACGTGTGTGTGTTTGTGTGTGTGTGTGTTTGCGTGTGTGTGTTTGTGTGTGTGTGTAAATTTCATGTATGTTCGTTCAAGAACTTTAATACATCCAGCTGTTCACATTTTTAGATAATTTTTTAAAATATATTTAATCCGGATGAATTAGAAATTTGGAAGGAATTCAACGCTTACAATATCATACACACTGTCTGCCTAGAAATTACTCATATTTGTTTGTTACTGCTTTTACTCTTTATACACACACATACATAAACATACACGTGTGTGTGCGTGTGTGTGTGTGTGTGTGTGTGTGTGTGTGTGTGTGTGAGTGTGTATACTTGAAAATATATGTATATGCATATCTTTTATCCTTTACATGATTCGACCATTTGAACTGCGGCCATACCCGGTCCTGAATGATTTTAGAGTAACGCATCGACCTCAAAACTTATATATATATATATATATATATATATATATATATATATATATAGTAATCCCTCGCCATATCGCTTTCACCTATCACAGTTTATTATTTAAGTTTACGTCGATTCCTTCCTGGTGTTGTTTTGCATTCATGATAGAATAAATGCATACAAATAAAAATGATAATAAAAATATACGCTACAATACTATTTTAACTTCGCGGATCTTCACCTATCGCGGGGTTTTGGGAACGTAACATCTGCAATAGTCGTGGGATCTATATATATATATCTATATATATATATATATATGAGAAGCTACCTTTTCCCAACCATATGGTTCTGGCTTTTGTCCTGCGTGGTACTTCAGGCAGGTGTCTCCTATTATAACTTCGGTCTGACAAAAGCCTTGTGAGAGGATTTGGTTTCGTCAGAATCTGAAAGAAGCCTATTATATGCCACTGTGTGCCTGTGTCTCTGTGTCTCTCTCTGTGCGTTTGCGCGCACACATTTGTGTCTGCGTTTGGCTCACCTCATCTGCTTGGCAGCCAGTATTGGCGTGTTTACGCCACTATAACGTAGCTGTTCGCAAAACGAAAGCGATAAAATGAGTATCAAGCTATAAAAAAAATAAGCATTTCGGTCGATCCATTCCACTAAGTATTTTTCAAGGTGGTGCCCAGCATTGCCGCGGTTTAATGACCACTAAACTAGAATTCCATGTCATTTCGTCAGCATCAGCAGCCATTTTGAACTCAATGTGATTGGTTGTAACCCAATCTTTTAATTGATTCAACACATTATCTGACGATATAAAATGAAATAGATAATGTATTTTTTTATTATTCAATATTCTTGTCATCCGTTGAGCTGGCAGAATCGTTAGCACGCCGGGCGAAATGCTTAGCTGTATTTCGTCTGTCTTTACGTTCTGAGTTCAAATTCCGCCGAGGTCGACTTTGCCTTTCATCCTTTCGGGGTCGATAAATTAAGTACCAGTTGTGTACTGGGGTCGACCTAATCGACTGGTCTTTTCCCCCAAAATTTCCCACCTTGTGCCTAGAGTAGAAAAGAATATTTCTGTCGTCCCTTGTGACATTTCGAATCCAAATTCCCCCCGAGATCGACCTTGTCTTTTATGAATTCGGTACCAATTGAGTATTGAGGTCGATGTAATCGTCAATATCGACATTTTTTAGGCCATCTTCTAAACCTTCAGTCACTCGTAAACTTGTGTGCGGCTCGTACACTCCTCTCCATACACTTTCTTCAACTTTGCGTGGGCGTCTGAGGCGGCATCGTCATAACAACTTTGTCATGGTCAGTGCGACGATCACAGCTTGCAAACGTCACTTTGAAGCACTGTTGCAAGAAGTAGAAATGAGCAAGAATGTTAAACTTACTGCACATGCACAGCAGGGGACGAGGTCAATCTGTGCCAAGCGGCTTTACAATGAATGCTTTAGCTTCGTTACTATGGTAACAGTCCGGATACTTACTGATCAGATCTCACATACGTGTATGTATGCATGTGTTAATACATAAAGGTCATTCTAAGATTAGGTGGGAATAGGAGGAGGAGAGAGAGGAAGAAGAAGAAGAAGACCCTTTTCCACACAGCTTTCCAAATAATGAGATTAAAGAATATAAAAAAATATAATGAAATGATTATCAAAAAGGATTCTAAGGCAACTTGAAAGATCTTTTCATGAATTTCTTGTTAATTAATTTATTT
Source organism: Octopus bimaculoides (assembly GCF_046866305.1). NCBI lineage: Eukaryota > Metazoa > Mollusca > Cephalopoda > Octopoda > Octopodidae > Octopus > Octopus bimaculoides. The sequence goes on along the minus strand of NC_142933.1, from coordinate 3,333,285 downwards.
ATTTTTAATCTTAATCTCTTTCTGTATTCTTTAAAGACGTTTGTTTGTTTTGTTATTTTTGTCATCTCAACCTCTTTCTCATCATAAACGTTTAAACACACATTCGATTATTAAAATATCCTTTACATTTTTATTAATTTCAATATCCATTATTGTTGTTGTTATTATTATTATTATTATTATTATTATTATTATTATTGTTGTTGTTGTTGTCATCAATATTATTGGCAGATTCGTTAGCACGCCGGACGAAATGCTTAGAGGCATTTCGTCTGTTGCTGCGTTCTGAGTTCGAATTCCGCCGAGATAGGCTTTACTTTTCGGGGTCGATAAATCGAGTACCAGTGAAACACTGGGGTCGATGTAATCGACCAGTCCCCCTCCCCCAGCATTCAAGCTTCGTACCTATACTACAAAGGATCATTATTGTTCTTTCCGATTGATTTGCATTTCTATTTCATCTTCCGTCCGAGTCTCAACCACAGACCTAAGGTACGTATATATCAGATGGAGAGAAACTTCCTGAGAATATGGGCGGGTGATGTCAACACAACATTTTAAATCTAATAGCCTGTTGGCATCCCAGGAATCTGATCAAAAGAATTGTCAGTACCTTTCTCAATCATTCCAAGGGTACTTGCAACAATCATCACCATCATCATCATTATTACTATTATTCCGTTACATATTCTCCCTCTGTTACAGCCTCAACGTGGTGCTTGTACCATTTGTCAGTAGTTTTGATTTTATAATGCCGACACATTATCCAGTATAGCTATTGACCAATTCTGTCATGTCTTGATTTGTACTCTACAGGTGCAGAAATGAGGTGGTCCACTGTTTCTATTCCATCGTTGCAGTATCGGCACTTTGGGTCTACACCATTTTCCATCACCTTGGCTTGATCGTTCCGGGTCAATAAGCTCTGATCTTAGGCAGTGAAGAACAAGCCTTTACTCTCTGTTCTTAGCCCTGAGCTCCGTAACCACGAATGTGTGTGATTCTGAACTAAATCAGTTTCTTTGCTACGGGCTACATATTTGCCATGCAGCGAGTTTTTTCCCCAACTCCTATCAGCAAATTGTTCAAACGCATTATTCTTTGTCATTCATTTCACCTCCTTTGTAACTACAGTTGCTGCACTTCCCTCGTGCTGTTTAACCTGGGTGTTACGCATAAACTTATTTGAAAATATTTTGCTCTCTTGGCGCAGGAGTGGCTGTGTGGTAAGTAGCTTGCTTACCAACCACATGGTTCTGCGTTCAGTCCCACTGCGTGGCACCGTGGGCAAGTGTCTTCTACTATAGCCTCGGGCCGACCATAACCTTGTGAGTGGATTTGGTAGACGGAAACTGAAAGAAGCCCGTCGTGTATATATATATATATGTGTGTGTGTGTGTGTGTGTGTGTTTGTTTGTCCCCCCCACCACCATCGCTTGACAACCGACGATGCTGGTGTGTTTACACTTCCGTTACACTAGCGGTTCGGCAAAAGTTACCGTTATAATAAGTACTAGGCTTACAAAGAATAAGTCCTGGGGTCGATTTGCTCGACTAAAGGCGGTGCTCCAACATGGCCACAGCCAAATGACTGAAACAAATAACAGAGTAAAGTAAAATTAAGGGGTGGGGAGAAAGAAAATTCACGGCGACAATGCTCTTCTCAGTACGAGTGACCAGTTAAGACACCCTTTTGCATGTCCTGCATGGATGGTAAGCCAGGGACCATTGTTAAATAATTTTCAGCTCCTTTTTCTGATCATTCCACGTGCTTCTACAATCACTGGTAACCGTTTTGAGATGCCACAACTTTTCGATTTCGTTTAGCAGATCTTTATATTTTCTTCTTCTTCGTCTTCTTCTTATTATTTTTATTATTATTATTATTATTGGCAGAGTCGCTAGCAATAAATGTATGGTGATATTTCTCACAACTTTAAGGCAGCGAGCTAGCAGAATCGTCAACACTCCGGGCGAAACGCTTAGTGGTATTTCGTCCCTCTCTGTATCCAAATACCACCGAAGTCGACTATCCTGTCCATTCTTTCGGGGTCGATAAATTAAGTACCACTGAAACAATGGAGTCGATGTAATCGACTTACCTCTTCTTCAAATATGAGGCATTGTGCTTATAGTAGAAATGATATTTCTCACCTCATTATCCGTTCCCATCTTCAGGTTCAAATCTCACCAGACAAGTACCAGAGACGATCTTATCGACTTACCCTTCCCTCTAAAATTGCTAGTCTTGTTAATATTAACTTTATTCTCGGAGCGGCGAGCTGGCAGAATCGTTAGCACGCAGGGCGAAATGCTTAGCGGTATTTCGTCTGCCGTTACGTTCTGAGTTCAAATTCCGCCGAGGTCGACTTTGCCTTTCATCCTTTCGGGGTCGATTAAATAAATACCAGTTACGCTCTTGGGTCGATGTAATCGACTTAATCCATTTGTCTGTCCTTGTTTTTTCCCTTCTATGTTTAGCCACCTGTGGGCAATAAAGAAATACGCATTAGCTTTATGCGTTAGTATGTATATATGAATGTACTACGTATATGTATGCACGTCTATATTATACGCACGCATTTATTATTATTTTGTAGTGTTTTTTGCTGTATATATTAATTTTTTTACTGTTATTTATGATTGGAATGGTTATCGAGATGAACATAATCTTGATTCGGTTGGATAATTGACAGATTCAGTTCAATGCCGGTCGTAATGCCTTGCAATGTTTATAAGCAGACTTTAACGCCGTGTTCAACTTCTTGCTTGATTCTGATGTCGATGAAATATGGCTAAACTTAATTATGGGAATGAATATTTCTTTACTCGATTATACCAAGAATTTGGAGTTGGATGTGTACTTCAGAAGATTACTTCGAAATTATGCGATTTGTTTTCAAAAATAATCCTTCGTACTTTGTGAAGAGGTCTTGGAGTCTTGAACTGTTGTGGTTAATAAACATGAATATATGCAAAGATAGATAGATAGACAGATAGACATAGTTAGATACGCGTATCTATATGTTATACATGTGTGTGTGTGTGTGTGTGTGTGTGTGTGTGTAAATATCCATACAAGTATTTGCAATACATCTTGTTGCTACGTGCTCTAATTTCAAATGAGAAGTTGGTCAAATGGGATTTGCCAAAAATGAACTCGTCCAGTGAGCAGGAATAATTTGTCGTATCCTGAAACGAGCAACAAACGTAAATTTATTAGATAAAATATTTTATTTTAGGATGTTCGTGCGCATGTAAATATATATATGTGTATGTGTGTGTGCGTTTGAATGTGTGTGCGTGTGTCTGTGTGTATACGTACAACAAAATAAGATGGAAGCTTCTTGCAGATCGATTAACTGATGACATATACATACCGGATGATTGTATGTTGTATATGTTCCCCACCATGGACGGAGCACCGGAGTATCACGTGATACCTCATATTTCTCAGTTGATTGGACTGTTTCAATGTGAAATGAAGTACCTTGCTTAAGATGCATCAGCAGGTACCCGAATCGAAACCACAACCATGAGTGCTACTCTTTAAGCACTAACCCACGCGACTCACCACCTCACCACTATATATTTATGTATATGTGTGCATGTGTGTGTGTATTATGTGTGTGTGTGCGTGTGTGTGTGTAGATATAGATAGATATAGATATATAGAGAATGCAGTTATGCAGTAACATGCACCACTGCATATTTGACACACTCACTCTCTCTCTTTCTCTCACTCTCTTTCACACAGTACACACACACACACATATATATACATGATATATATTCACACACACATACACACACACACACACACACATATATATATAATGATAGATATATAGTTCGATAGATAGAAAACGAAAGTGAAAGTGAATGCCATTATATTGTATTGCTTTATTTATTACACTAATCACCATATATTGTTGTCATTATTGTTATACCGTCCTTCCATAATCAGCAAGCCTCCCCTCCCCCATTACTCCATTACTAACATTCAATTTCTACAATGACTTTAACTGTCTCGTTTTTCAGTCTCTCTCTCACTCTCTCTCCATCTTTCTTCCTCTCTCTCTCTCGCTCTCTCTCCATATAACTGCCTTCATTTGCTAAGATACTATTAGCTTTGAGGTATCTATGTATCTATCCCTCTTATAAGTCGGATAATCTATCTGACAGGTTTCAAGCATGCGTATGTTACGTGTATATATATATATATATATATATATGTATGCATGTGTGTATATATATATATATATATATGTATGCATGTGTGTATATATATATATATATATATATGTATGCATGTGTGTATATATATATATATATATATGTATGCATGTGTGTATATATATATATATATATATGTATGCATGTGTGTATATATATATATATATATATGTATGCATGTGTGTATATATATATATATGTATGCATGCATGTGTGTGTATATATATATATATATGTATGCATGCATGTGTGTATATATATATATATATATATATGTATGCATGCATGTGTATATATATATATGTATATATGTGTGTGTGTGTATGTGTGTGTGTATGTATATATATATATATATATATATATATATATATATATATATATATATATATGGCGAGGAACAGACAAAGAGAGAGAAAGTGTGTGCGAGAGGGAGAGATATGAACTTACATGCATTCAGAAGAACAGAAATAGACAGACACAGACAGACAGACAGATTGAGAGAGATATATAGCAAGATTGATTAATAGATTGATAGGATAAGAAAGAAAGATGGACAGATAGATAGATTGAGAGAGAGGATAAAAAGATAGATAGATAGATAGATAGATAGATAGATAGATAGATAGATAGATTATTCATCTATCTTCCAAATTGCCCCATACTCACTCTTTTCAATGCAAAGAGTACTACTTGTGATCAATTGTATATAATATAATGTAATATAATATTATATGCGTGTGTGTATATATACATACATATATATATATATGTATTATACACACATGTGTATGTGTATAATATTGACGTGCATACATATACGTAGTACATTCATATCTACATACGCATACATCCATGGATACACGCGTATATATACATACAGTTTATACGCTTTACAAATAATAATAATACAAACACATAAAACTAGTTTTAAGTTGCTTGCTGTTCGCCAAAGTAGCGACATCAAATACAATTTTGTGAATGAATATTACAAATGGCTACGTTTGAATAGGACGTTAATTAAGGCCTAATCTGATGTCGCTAATGAGGGGAAATCATTGTAAACGCCATTTACTACTCTTTTTTTTTTTTACGTCTTGTCAATTCATAATTGAAGAAGGCAAGGGAGAAAGACATGGAACCAGTTCCGTGATCCCTATTTAAGTGTACCTCCCCCTCTTCCCTCTCCTCTGAATGACTCTCTCTCTCTCTCTCTCTCTCCTGTGTTCTATATACTGCCTAACCTCTTTCCTCGCTGTCCCATACCCTTCTTACCGTTCCTCTTCTTCATAGAAATTATTTAGTTTTTTACTCAATCTTCTCTTTACCGTGGTGGTAGCCGCCGTCTCCCCGCACACTAATGATAATATACTGAATTGAAACATTTTCGATTATCTAAGATATTAAGCCATGCAATTAGTAGACACAAACTTCCCTCTGTGGGGTGGAAAGCTGATTCCAACAAGACGACTCGATCGAAGTTTTTTGTGCCCTACATACAGAAGACATTTGAGATTTCCTAACCAGTAAGTGAAACATGGAGTATATTCCGGTCTATATGAGAGCTCCTTAGAAATGCATATTTTTCTTCCAAGGCAAAGAATGAATGAATGATCGATGTGTGTTTGCTGTGAGGGTGTGACACTGTGCATGTGTGTGTGTGCGTGTGTGTGCATGCGTGTGTGTGTGTGTAGAAAGAAACAAAGACAGAATGCTGTCAGGCTGATTACGCTTTTCAATAATATTGTTTGTTGTATCACCTCCTTTTTTTCTGCCCCCTCCCACGCCTTTTCCCCTCTCTCATACATAATATACATGCTTATTATAAGTATATATACACATATATATGTACACACACACACACACACACACACACACACACATATATATATATATGGCATAGCATAGTGGTGCAACAATGCAGCAATATCTATGTATATATATTGACTTGCATCTTTTCTCCAGAGAGGAAACAAGCAGGGACCCCGTTTTCATTTGGTCAATACGAATAGCAGCGACGCATTTGAAATCTTCTTCGGATCTCATTCTATATTCTTAAATCAGTAAAAGACCAGAGTGGAAACGTTTGGTTGGAGTGCTTCTCTTCATTAATATGGTCATTGTTTCCTAATCTGGATCTATAAATATCGGTAATGGAACTCTTGGACGGGATGCGAGGTATTCTAGTTTGTCATTTAGCAGTAAGCCTTGGAAAAACAGTTTGGTGGAAGGAAACATATCAGTAAAAAATAATTTTGCGATTTCCGAGACGAGAATCTGATTCCAAACTGCTGGCATTTTTCTCCCAAGTCATGTCAAATCCACCATTTAGGTGAGCCTTGTCTTATGTTTTTCAGCATCACACATCGACGAAGTTGACTCAGAGAGAAAAACAATCATGAGAATTTGGAAACGACAGGCACTTTCCACAGACGACTGTGATCTGGAAGGCCTTTAAATAGTACAGGGTGTTCAAAAAGTCTCTCCGTATGTGCAACTTAGCTATCACTGCGTGGGCAATCGGGTGTCAGCTCGTTTCTGTATGGGTGTGTGTGTGTGTATGTGTATGGGTGTATGTGGGTATGCACGCATGGGTGTGCGCATATGTATGTGTGTATGTGCGTACACGCAAGTGTTTGTACATAGGTGTCTGCACGCTAGCAGACACATATGTAAACATTCACTTTAATTATCTCTCCTCACCCACCCGAATAACTCCTTGACCACAACCTTTAGCATCACATCAATTACACCCTCCCTTTATATTTCTATGTAAACTAGCGTTCTTATGCCTAAAGCCCGTGGAATAATATCGGTGACCCCGTCATAACTCTATGTAAACAAACCTTCTAACGGTCACTGACCATGTAACATCTCAGCTGGTAAGTTACCCCATCATTTCGTTTTTGTCTTGCTACTACATGTTTTATTATGTTCTCCCTGATGAGAAACAAGTGATGATTCCAGCAACCCTTTCTTTTTTTGTGAAATGGCCCTCACTTGCTTCGAAACATATGTAGGAATTAAAGGAACTTTCATCGACATGCGTTTTGCTCCATTTGTTGTTATTATCTATCTATATATATATATATATGTGTGTGTGTGTGTGTGTGTGTATACCACTACCACTACTACTATCACTTCTACTACAACTACAGCAACCACGATTAGGGTGCTGTTGACCATGGGTCTGCTGGGTCAGAACTTAATAAAAAATCTCTCATCCTCGTGGTCAGCACTGTCCGGTTTATCCTTTCGCTTGTCAGACGGCAGTGTGCTGTGAGAAAGTTTAGCTGCTATTTCTAGTTCATCAACCGACCATATCGAGTCTGCCTCGTTACCTGGCAGCTTTAATTATTAATCAATTTACAGAAATATCATATAATAAGTGAGATGTTTCAGACAATTTTACTGATCAAAGATCGATACATCGATATGTTACGTTATTTTCAGTCCACTTCTTCACCATTCGATCAAGAAGGTTTCTTCGCATTTAATCGTATAATATAGGATTATGAAATCAGGCTAATGATTCGCGATCCGTGATCCGACAAGGGATTTCTTTTTAATCCGTTTATGGTCAACTATAAATTATTTATGTATGTGTGTGTTTGCGTGTGTATGTATGGCTGTATAATGGGGTATATAAGTATATATATGAGTGTTATTGTGCAGAATACTATGTGCATATATGTATGCTTTTATGTATGTATGTATGGATGGATGGATGGATACAATGTGTAGTGCGTGTATATTTGTGGTTGAGTACGGTTCTATATGTGTAAACATAACTGTATATATGACTGATGTAATATAATATAGTCATGTGTAGATATAGAATGATGTATATGTGTTCATGCATGTATATGTGTATGCATGTATTTTTTAATTCTTTAACTTGTTTCATTCATATGACTGCGGCCATACTGGAGCACCACCTTTAGTCGAGCAAATTCTTTGTAAGCCTAGTACTCATTCTGTCGGACACTTTTTGATGAACCGCCAGATTACGGAGACGTAAACAAACCAGTATGTATGTATGTGACTACTTAGTGTTGTATGTATGAATGTATGCATGGATGTATACATGTGTGTATTAATGTATGTATGAATGTCTGTATGCATCTATGAATGTACGTATGAGTGTGTATTTATATATTTGTGAATTCTTGGTATTGTAGCGTTCATATCTGATTTATTAGAGGTTTTTAGTTGTAACAGTGAACGTTCATTACTCTTGTGTGGAATGAATGAAATGTTATGTAGTACATGTATACACATACACACCCACATATATACATATACATATATAGTTGACGCCACAAAAGTTTAGAAACTTCGAGGACCTGAATTCATTTTAGGAACGGTGAATTTAGAGGCTTCGAAATTAGTATCGAAATTCACTCATTGGATAGCATGTACATTTTTTGCTTAAAAACTCTTTCGAAAACCTTCGACTCTTCCTTTCCAAACGGTTTTTTTTTTTACCCAAAGTTTAGACGCAATATTTATATCTTTATATGTTTCGAGATTCACAGTTCCTAAAAAGAAATATATATAACAGTAAGATTATATTTACAATAGACATATGATGTGCATTCCAGCCGGTTTTAAATTTTTTAAGGAAAAGCAGTATTAACTGTTCTAGATTATAGTAATTTTAGTATGTCAAGATAATAAATCTAATAAGCTGACCTGCCACCTTTTGTTATTCCAGATTGATAGAGACATCTCTAAACTTCTTTTGTAGCCCATAATCATTGACAAGTGGGGAAAATGATAAGTGGCTAACGGTTCCATGGAACAATTTAATCTTTTCTGATAAATCTTTATTCACCATTTTACTTCACTTCGGGGCACGTTTATTCCTGGAGACAACCCAAAGAAGCTTTCAGACTGAGTGTTTGGCCCTTATCTTGAAGCATGGCTGTGGATCTGAGAGGAGTTCTACAGTTATATCATGGAATTCTTCTTACTCTTAATATATTCTAAATGACAGAATTAACGGCAAAAATTGTCTGTGGATTTTGGCACATAGGTTTAAACATTGTTGCCTGATAGTAGCACAATCTTTTTTATACACATATGTATGTATGCATATGTGTATATCTTTACATCTATGTATATATACGCCATACTTGCTATAAATCTGTTATTCAATAAGCATGCGTATAATAGATTTCAGAATAAACTTAAAACGGTTCATACATAAAGAGTGACGAAGAATAGTATTGTTATCTTAACTAAATGAATTAAGTTTATTGTGGAAATTAAAACACGAAATAAGGTAAACATCTCGAAAACACCTTTAAATATTCATGTGTTTGTTCAGGATATATTTTATGGAAGTTTATGCTGAAGTAAACAAATTGTATAAAAACATTTAGGATATGAATGTATGTCAGTGTGCGTTTATGTATGTAGGTGTATATATGTATACATCCGTGTCATTCTGTATGTGCATATGTGGGTGGTTAAATGCGTGGGTGGGTTCGTGTTAGTATGTATGCATATTCATTTACACAACCTCTACCCACACACATACACACACACATATATATAAAGAGAGAGAGAGAGAGAGGGGAAAGAAAGAATGAAGGAAAGTGAAAGAGCGTGAAAGGGAGAAATATTTAAGAAACGAGTAGAAGTGTATATGTGTGGATATAGGTGGATATGCGTGTATATCTCATCCCTCGTAGGTCTATATTTAATACTTTAATCCCTTTATAAAACATCTATTAAATATGTCTTACAAAATAGCATTATAGGATTAGGAAGGGATAATGGATTATAGGGGAGTCAGATGAGCTTCATCTTGAAAATGGTCATTTGCGTACTTTATTTAAATCTATACAATTATATTATTACATTGGAAACGAAATCTGTCCGTTATTAATTTCGTTATTAATATAATTATCTAAGGCCGGGAGCTGGCAGAGTCGTTAGCACGCTGCACAAGATGCGGAGCGACGTTTCTTTCTGCTCTTTGTGTTCTCAGTTCAGATGACACCGTTGTCGACGTTGCGTTTCATCTTTACGGGGTTCGATAAAATAAGGACAGTCGAACACTGGAGCTCATGTGATCGACTTCCCTTCCCCTCAAATTCCCCGTCCTTTTGCTAAAATTTGAAACTATTATTATGATCACGAAAGTGGGTGAGCTGACAGAATGGTCATCGCACCGGACGAAATTCTTAGCGGTATTCCCTCCGACTTTTTACTTTCTTACTTGAGACCCCCGTCAAGGTAAACGTAGTCTTATATCTTTTCAGAGTCGATAGATAAAGTCCCAGTCAAATATAGTGTCTGATAGCATTGACTTAGCATTTTTCTCAAGACTATTAACCCTTTGCCAAAATCAGAAACCATTATCAATATAATTAGCTCATTTTTTTTTTTTTTACTCTTCTTTCCAAACGCTGCTAACTTGTAGAATCGTTAGAGCACCCGAAGAAAACACTAATATTTCCGACCATTGCCGTTCTCAGTTCAAATTACACCGAGGTTAACAACGTCGTTGCTCTTTTCACGGTTGATAGAATAAAGTACCAGCTAATACCCCGACTTAACTCTGAACTCAGCCTTGTGCCTAAACTGGAAATCATTAGCAATGAAATTGTTGAAGGAATGCGCTGGTCGATTCCTAAGAACATCGGGCAAGATGCCATGTTTATTCTAACTCTTTATGTCCTGAGTTCAAATCACACTGAGGATAGTTTTGTTGTTCCTTTTTCATTGTTTGGTGGTCAATGAAATGAAGAAGCAATAAAATGCTAAAGTCAATTAATCTCCCATCTTCATATTGTAATCATTCTGACTTAATTACAAGTAATTATATATTTACTTTGTGCCTATTTTAGGAACAACAATTCATTATATATATGTATATATACTCTTTTAGTTGTTTCAGTCATTTGACTGCGTCCATGTAGAAGCAACGCCTTTCGTCAAACAAATCGAACCCAGGGCTTATTCTATGTAAGCCTAGTACTTATTCTATCGGTCTCTTTTCCTGAACCGCTCAGTTGCAGGGTCGTGAACACATCAACATCAGTTGTCAAGCGATTCTTGGGACACACACACACACACACACACACACACACACACATCCCTTAATTATGTTTATAAATTTATAAGAAATTTTAAATAAGTTCTTTACCGATAATGGTGTTTACATACCGAAGTGCTTGGTAAAAATTATTAATTATTAATCTATTAATAAACTAATAATCCTTTACCCTTTTATTTGTAATAATTATTCACTCCCTGATAGTAAACCACAGATTTTCTGCGGTATTGCTTGTGACGCACATGGTAATTCTTGAGCAGGGATAAGGACTAACTGGCCTATGTAAGTTCGGAGGTGCTGGTTATTTTATGTTGATGCACGATGTCGCTTCGTCGAGCATGCATAAATGCCTGCATCTTCAAATTTGCAAACTAGAATATCATACTGATGACGGAAATGAGGTTTTTACTATTCTGATCCAGAAACGCGTCTATGATTAACTAAGACTGGTTAGTTTCATTGTTTTTTCTTCTTGTTTTGCCTTTGTGAGTTACAAGTATTGCTATCTGTTGGAGTTTTAGCACTTTAGCTGCTACTTCTTAACTTCGGTATGTGGTGAAGCAACTGTTGCTGATCCCTTAATAATGTTTATAAATTTATAAGAACTTTTAAATAAGTTCTTTACCGACAATGGTGTTTACATACCGAGGTGCTTGGTAAAAATTACTAATTTATTAATAAATTAATATTCCTTTACCCTTTTATTTGTATATATATATATATATATATATACACGACGGGCTTCTTTCAGTATCCATCCACCAAATCCACTCACAAAGCTTTGGTCGGCTATAGTAGAAGACACTTGCACGAGGTGCCTCGCAGTGGGACTGAACCTGGAACCATGTGGCTAGTAGGCGAGCTACTTACCACACAGCCACTCCTGCGCCTATATGTTCGAGACGAACATAACTATAAATAATAGCTTTTGATATGTTCTGTTAAAAAAATCTTTAGATGCTCCTCGTGGGACATGAATCAAGTATTTCTATAATCTTTACATCAATTATTTGTACAAATTTCTAACTGCTACTAAATTTACATATTGATAATAAATAAACTTATATTTTGCTTGTCAGGTTAAAGTGCTTAATTTGAGCTTGCCGCCTAAATATCGTTATTCATAAAGTTTGCTAAAGCTCTCTTTGCTAATTGTATATTTTTTTTAATATTATTAACTCATCAGGGTTGTTGTAATCGACTTAACCCCTACCCCGAAACTGCTGGCCTTGTGCCAAAATCGGAAATCAGCATTACTTACATATCTAACGTGGCGAATGGGTGAATCGATATTATTCCGAACAAAATGCTTAGCTGCATTTTGTCCGTCTCGAAGTTCTGACTTCAATTTCTTTTCATCCTTTCGATGTCGACAAAATAAGTACCAGCTGAATACTTGGAACGATGCAGTCGAGTTACCCCCCCCCACCCAAATGCTGGCCTTGTGCCAAAATTTGAAACCAACATTACTAACACATCCCACAACTATTTGTAAATCTCACAACGAGAGATATTCAGCAACAGTACTTTGGAGTAAAGATTGTTTGCCAACATAACAAAGCATTCCTGGTTTAGGACAAATGTTGCTGTAATTTAGCCCCAGGAGACATCGTCTCTATCGTGTCGTATAGCCAACTGGAAACGATGTCTCCTGGGGCTAAATTACAGCAATATTCGTCCTAAACCAGGACTCCCATGTTATGTTGGCAAACATTCTTTACATCCCTCAATTATATAAATTGTTTGAGTAAAGACAACCATCACAAGATCAGGTCTCTTCTCTTACTTCCATTTTGCAGATCCTCATTCTAGTCAAACTAACACGCGTATTTCAGAAAATAGCATTAAGAGCCATTTCTTATGATAAAGTAAAATAAAACTTTCTGATTTTGGCATGTGGCCAGTATTTTCCAGGGGAGGCGATCAGTCGACTAAATCGCCCTCACTGCTCAACGGACATTCATTTCATCGACCCTGAAAAAAATGAAAGTCAAACTAGACCTCAGTTTTCACAACGGAGAGACGGACGAAATGAAACTATGTCTCTTCTCAGGCATGCTAATTATTCTGCTAGCTCACCACTTTCTCGTAAAGTAAAATTATACCAGTAAAAAATGGCACAATAAGAAGGTTACTCAATCGCAAAACCCTAATCAGCATTAATATTATCTTGAAAATTGGCATTTGTTGTTGGCTGTTAATATCGATTAATGGAATTAAAATAAGAGGATTACACCTACTAAATATATATATGTATGTATGACATATATATATATATATATATATATATGTGTGTGTGTGTGTGTGTGTGTGTGTGTGTGTGTGTGTGTGTCAGTTCACCTTCATTACTAGGTGTCTACATATATACATCAACACGCCGCACTAGAAATGTATGTTCTCTCCAAATCACATAAATATCATAAATCCCCTGAAATTACAATGGTAACAGATATCTATGCATACGTATGTACGCGTAACCACTTATACCTAGGCAATAAAAAAGAAACCAAATGGAATATGTATGCCTGGCGTGTACATATATAAATATGCATGAAGAAATAAATAAATATATATACACATATATATATATATATATATATATATATATATATACTTACACATGCCCACACACTTATATATGTACATAATACATATGGTATTATATAAATATATATACACATATATATGCATGCGTGTGCTTGTATATATATATATATATATATATATATATGGGTGGGGGGTGTATGTGTATGTACATAAGAAATAATTATTTTTTTGACAATTAAACATCTCTTAATTATAGAAATATTTACTTTATAATTAATGTCTTAGCTAACATAATTAGAACTATTTAAATATTTGCAAAGCCTATGGCTATCGGTGGATAATAATATAAATAACGAAATAATGGCAATCACAATGTTGATAATGAAAATATTAATAACAACAACAACAATAGCAACAACAATACTACTACTACTACTACTACTACTACTACTACTACTACTACTACTACTACTACTACGTGTTATAATAAGCAAATGAAAGACCCTGATATTGATTAGTATGTTGGCTTATAGTTAAAAACTAGTTGCCTTTTCATTATATGAGAATAACTAAGTAATTATATGATGTTCGATGTGATAGAAGAAGTTTAGCCCGAGGGAATATCATAGTGTAGCAGTGTAATGTGCAAGAATTTTAATATACTTGGGACAACGGACATGTTGTCACATCATTAATGTGTCACCGTTATGTGCATGTGTATGTATGAGAGAAAGATAAAGAAAGAAAGAAAGATAGACAGACTGAGAGAGCGCGAGGGAGGGAGGGAGATGAAGGGAGTTTCAGGTAAGATTTGTGACAGGTTTTAGGGAGAAAGATGCATCTAGAGTTAGAACTATATATATTACAAGTTTAGATGCCGTAAGTAGACCAAAATTCCAAGACTGATGTGTTCCGTTTTACAATATATTACCAAAGATTCCTAAACCGAATTAGGCCACATCCATTCGAATCTTATCACTGAATATTCACTAAATATATTTTGTGGGGGAAAAACACGACGAAAGAATCAAACATTTGATGAGTGAATGTATTGACTTTTCACGAAAGAAACATCAGAAAAAAAAATACAATAATCTTTCATGGATTGTCCGCCGGGAATTATGTAGAAAGCAGATATTGGAATATAGGAATTGTATAAATATCAACCTGTTTCCAAGATCGAAAGTAGAGAGATTAAAATCTGTAAGGATCTCACCCTTAATGCACCCATGTGTATAATATAGAGAGTTGGAGAATTTAATTTGTTGAAATGAAGAAGATAATATAAATAAATATATCGATGGCTTAGAAGGTGAGAAGTCTAGAAACTAGAATACAACAAGAAACAAGAAGCATTATGATGATCTATAAATAAGAAGATTCACATATGTGACTAGAAAGACGTGTGAATCTAATAAAACTAGTTCGAAAATGTAACAATCGGATCCTTAGCTATGGTCTCTTAAACATTATATATGTGCATAAGTGAAATGGAATTATGATGTACTATCAATAATGATAGATGCTCCATATAGTTGCGCTAATACTCTGAATGTATGCTAAGCTATAATAGTGAGATAAATGGGATACTAAACGTAATGGTGTATAACAGACAACACAAGAGTGGAACGAAGATATAGAGATAGATTTTATACCGATTGTAATAGGGGTTCTCTTTGGCCCCGTCAGACAAGATGAATGGTGAATTATAATCGAGTGATAAATATGGATAATGGCAAAAGGGTCTTGAGTTGGAGTACAAAAGAAGCGAGGCCGATATAAAGGCAACAGTAATAGCGTCTGTGTGTATTATCTCAATACAGCTTTAAATATATTCAGAATTACAAGACTATGGCGTAATCTTGGAAATTACTCGTTATTTTTCTGTTTCATTTGCAAGATATTTGGTGTGAGCTCATTATGTGGAAACATAGTTTGTTGTGTCTGGGGAGGATCTACATAAATATGAGACAGAAACTGTAAACTAGGAGGCACAGAGACAGCGCAGAAACAGAGCTTGAGTAGCGAGGGCATTTTCATTGATGAGACCGGGAATGGGGAAGGAAGGCCTTTGACAAACCTAGATGATTGAGTCACTGAACAATTAATGAAGGTATCGACTAAATTAACTGGTTAAATGGTTAAATAATTAACGAATATAAATAAAATAAAAACTGAAATAAAACGCAAGTTTATAATTGGCAAATGCTTTTCTTGAAAAACAAGAAAATCTACGTCATTTATTATTCAGAGTGAATTATTGAAAAAGACACGACCTTAGCTTTTATATATCTAACAATAAACTCAGCATTGAACCCTTCCTCTTTAAACAGTAAAGTGTGACTTAATGGAGATTTTAGCTGATATGTCTCACTGGTGAAGCAACCACATTGGGTTGTAATTATTGCTGCTAGAGTTGTTAATGGTTTTCCATGTTAATGCTATTCTTATCATTCGCCAAATTTCTAGACTTCATGATTTAATATGAATTTTTTTTTTTTTATTATTAAATCTAGTTTCGCTATTTTAGTTCATTTACTATGATTGGCGGGATAAAAATAATAACCAAATGCAAAGAAAATGGAGAAGATGCCTTGAGGGAAGAGCAACTCTATTGATGATGGTAATGATGATGATTCTGTCGGGGCGGGCATGGATAGTGTGGAGCGGTGCTGTGTTAATGACGGTGAGGTAACGAAGTTAGTGATGATGGTGACGATGCTGCTGTAAGTGGTGGCGGTTATCGTGTAGCCATGATCGAGTTGTTCATGATGATGATGATGATGATGTTGGCATTCGTAATGATAACACGATAACGACGACAATGGTGAAGACGATATTATTATTATTATTATTATTATTATTATTGCTGTGGTCGTGGCGTCAGTGGTAAATACGTGAGTTACTGCGTTCACTGGCGATGGTGATTACGAGTGTGTGGGACTGGTGTGGTTTCTATGTTCAGAAACGAGTTCATTAACGACTTTGTAAATGGTGAATATTCATACACCAGTGAATAAACACAGATTTCGCAATGTACTGGGTAATTCAAAAGTATGCATACACAGAGAAATATCATCTAAATTACATCCTAAATTCTCCAAATAACATCAAATACACTGTATCGTTCGATATCGAAACCTTCTTGATTTCATTGAAGACTTCCAGCCGTTCTCTATGGTGTCTGACTAATGTTATAAAATAGATAGGTTTTTTTTCTAATTTAGCGCAACAAAAGTTCTGGGTCGACTCTTGCAAACCATTCATTTCAGGTGATTCTGTTGAAAAGAAAAAAAAGGAAAGAGGAAGCAGGTGCGAGTGCACAGGCAGCCTAATAGGTGCATTTCTGCGGATTGAACCAATAATAACCGGGCGTCATTTCATCATTTTAAATGGTACGGAATTATTGTGTATTTAATATTTTTTTATCTACTCTAGGCACAAGGCCCGAAATTTTGTGGGGAGAGGGCCAGTTGACTAGATCGACCCAAGCACGCAACTGGTACTTAATTTATCGACCCTGAAAGGATGAAAGGCAAAGTTGACCTCAGCGGAGTTTGGACTCAGAACATAAGGACAAAATACCGCTAACCATTTCGACCTGCATGCTAACATTTCTGCCAGCACGCAGCCTTTGTGTATTTAATATTATTATCCAAGCCAAGGCGGCGAGCTGGCCGAAACGTTAGCACACCGGGCGAAATGCTTAGCGGTATTTGGTCTTCTGTTACGTTCTGAGTTCAAATCCCATCATTTCGGGGTCGATTAAATTAAGACTCAGTTACGCACTGGAGTCGATGTAATCGACTTAACCCGTTGTCTGTCCTTGTTTGTCCCCTCTATGTTTATCCCCTTCTGGGCAATAAAGAAATGAATATTATTATTCAAGTCAAGGCGGCGAGTTTGCAAAAACGTTAACACGCCGGGCGAAATGCTTAGCGGTATTTCGTCTAACTTTACATTCTGAGTTCAAATTCCGTTGAAGTCGACTTTACCTTTCATTCTATCGGGGTCGATAAATTAAGTACCCTGCCCGAAAATTTCAGGCCTTGTGCGTAGAGTAGAAATGAATATTATTATTCAAGCCGCTAGGTTCTGCTGCATTCTTTCAATATGTGGCAAGTTTATCGGAGATTAATTTACGTTAGAAATCAATTCCCTCAAATGAGTTTATCTGAAATGGAGATAAATTACGAAAAGGTGGTGCAAGAGAAATAATCGAATAATATATAGCTTAGCTTTCTAAGTATTTCCTTAACTCTTTGCAAAATATAACTTCACACGGGATTTATGCAACGTAAACCAAAGACAAAGTTCGTTTGCTAACGTAAACGGAAAATTCAAGATTGATTTCTTAATGTAAGCGTAAGAGACATTTTATTTGCTAACGTAAACGGTTCTATATTCATAATCGGTTATGTTTATAGCAATTATGTTTATAGCAACGACGACACGAAAGTATAACTCAGCAGGTGTCATTAAGCTGCACCTGAAAAGTTGTAGTAATTAATTAAATATCAAAATAAAAATGCCAGAATATTTGCAAATTCTTAACCCATAACGGGTTAACTTCATTTTACTTACAGTTCTAAGAGGCTTCTTCCAATCTTAAATATACTCATAAATTCAAGCCATTTTCATGATTTCTTTCTCGGGCTTGAAGGCTACCGGATGTCTATGTTATATGAATGCCCGGCTTTGCAATATATCCGCTGAGCGAGATGCCCTTCCGTTGAGAGTTGAAGGACAACACTTTCTGAGGGGAGAGCACGTGTCGATTATATTGAACTCAGAGTTTATTTCATTTGCCACAAAGGGATGAAAGGCATGGTTGATCTCGGCGGAATTTGATCGCAAAGAGCAGGTAGAAATGACGCTAAGCATTTTGTCCGATATGTATACAATTTTACCAGCTGGCTGCCTTGACATACCTCTCCCGTAATGACAACCTATTTTCCCCTGTTCACCTTCTTAAACTCTTAAGCAATACTATTTTATGAGTCATATTTACGAGTCATACGGTGTCAAACTTTTGGCCACTGGTAACTGCGATCTGCTCACCGGCAAAAAAAATTGTTGTAAATATTTTTGTCAGTGAACAAATCGCTGTTTCGAGTGGCACAAACTCGGACACCATGGGTCTTTGTGTGTTTCTGAATGGTTAAATTACCTTATTTTAACGTGCATAAGGAAGCCTCGAGTATAAGGAGACCCCTATTCTGTTAGGCTTAAAATTTGGAAAAAAGGATTTGTAAGGGATTATAATACTATCGGTATATAAGAAACTCCAATATTTTTTAAACCTAATTTTTGACAAAAAAGGGTCCCTGGTTCCTTATACACGTTAAAATACAGTATATCTTCCGCGTTGAGACTTTAAGCACATGATCTCAAATCAAAACACTTGCCATGCAAATACATCTCCGTAACACACACACACACACACATACACATATATGTATATATTACAGCGATATATACTCACACACAGATACACACACATACACGTGTATGTGTGTTTGAAAACACACATACAATCAACAATGCATTGAAGGAAAGCCATGCAAAGTCGTGATGCAACGAATAGCGGCGGCTTTAGAATATCTTCGTATTTATGTTTTTACAGATATGTCGTCTATTAACTTGGTAGTCGCCGTGTAGCATAAACCACACAACATTTTCGCAGTGGTGCAGGGCTGTTCCTGCCCGTAACCATGAAACGATCTTACAATCTTTTTCACCTCTGACCTTTCTTTTATCCTATTATCTTGCCTGACATTAACACATTAATCCCGCCTTTTCCTCGTTTCACCGACCTGGTTACTCATACTTTGATATCGTTGTTGTCTTTATCATCGTCGTTGTTGCTGTTATTGTTGTTGTCATTGTTATTGTTGTTGTTGTAAATGTTGGTGTTATTATCATCGTTTGTGTTATTGTTGTTGTTTATTATTTTTGTTTTTGTTGTTCTTATCGTTGTTTCATTACTGTTGATTTTGTTGATGTTGTTAGTAGTAGTAGTATTAGTAGTGGTAGTAGTAGTAGTAGCATCATCATCATCATCAGCAGCAGTAGTAGTAGTAGTAATTGTTATGATGGCTAATAGCGTTGCTGTTGTTGTTCTTATTCTTGTTGATGATGATGATGGTGATGATGTTCAGTGGTTCTTTTAGGTGATGATGACGTATCGGGGATGTATTTATTATTATTGTTGTTTTTGTTCTTGGTAAGACTGGTGGAGGCGGTGGAGTTGTAACGTGTACTAATTACACAGCAATGTTGTTGTTGTTCTTGTCGTGGTAGGGGTGTTAAACGCTTTGTAGATGGTGACGGTGATGATGATGGCTAAATTTATTGTTGTTTCTGTTTTATATCAAATATTTTTCGTGGTTGTCCTCGTTTTCCGTGGCGGCGCTGGTGGTGGCGGCGGTAGTAAGGATGGCGTGGTGGGGATGGCGCTGATGGCGGTGGGAGCTGGATTTAAATAATTAATTCTGTTGTAGGCGGGTGTGTTGGTTAATATGATAAAGTTACAGATGCTGATGGTGATGATGATGAAGATGATTACGGTAACGAGCACGACTACGACAATTGTAATGATGGTGGTGGTGGTGGTGGTGGTGGTGGTGGTGGTGGTGATGATGATTACAGCAACGACGATTACGATGAGTGTAACGATGATGATGATTGTTATGATAATGGTGATGAGGAGGTGGAGGAATACGACGATGATGATGATGATGATGATGATCATCATTATTATTGTTATATTATTGTTGTCATTGTTGTTATTATTATTATCATCATCATCATCATCATCATCATGGCAGTGTTGCTGTAGATAATGTTAAACGATCAAGATTATGACGATGACAAAGGCGATGATGATAATGATGGTGATGATGAGGAGGAAGATGAAAGGGACGATGTCAAGGAGGAAGCGTATTGATATAAATAATTATGATGACAATGATGGTGTTAAAGTTAATCACCACGATAACGGTAATAACAATGATCGTGATGATGATGACCACCATCATGACCATAAACGGAAACTCGCGTTTTAGCCTCCATTGTGTTCGAATTATCTTTGATACAATATTCATGTATCACTCAATACTGAAAATATATCAGCTGGTTTTGAACACTTGGTTATAAATTATCGAGAAAAATTACAGAACAAACAGCATAATATATCATTTAATTATTTGCACACACACACACACACACACACACACACACACACACACACACACACACACACACACACACACACCAAGAAATAGATTTTTTCATTGAAATTGAAAGTGAAAGTTTCTCTCGCGACGCGTGTTTCATGCTTCTGCGATTTGCAGGCGAGAACTGATACAATCTTGTATTGGTGGTATATTTATATCCTTTGGTGTGAGTTTGTTTGGATTAGTGTTATTTTTTGTCCATCGGTTGACTGATCTGATGGCATTTTTTTGGAATCATTATGGATTAAGTCATTTTTGTGCTGTGGTAGTTGTATTTCATACAAACGAACGTTAGGAGGGTGTTGTGTTATTAATTTAAGAATTGTGAGTTGTTCATGGAGTGGCATTTTTCTTGTGTGCGTGTGATTCTTTCATTCTATTATAGGTTTCAGCCCGGAGGCTGCGGCCACGCTGGGGCACCACCGTTGATTGTGTGTATGATTTTAAAAATATGCTGCTTTTGAGAAATAGACTTAGTCTGTGTGTTTCACGGGTTGGGCCAGCTATAATGGTTCGTAGTTTTAGGTCCCCCAGGTTTGGTGTATGTATGTACGTCTTTGGTTTCATTTATAATCTGGCTTTTGTGTATTTTTGGTAGACCATAGAAAAGGCTAGGTTTGCATTTAAATTTGTTAGAAAATCAATCTCTTTGGTTGTCAGTTCATTTCTATGGGTGAGGGCGGAGTTTTCATTATTTTTTGCGGAGTGTAGTTTGTGGCTTTTTCATAAAGTTGATTGTCATCAAGCATGGACATTACTAGATTTCTATAGTATAATGTGTCCATTACTACCACTGCACTTCCTTTATCTGCTTCCTTAATCGTTATATCTTCATTATTTTGAAGTTCTGTTAGTTCCTTCCATTGTGTAGTGTTAAAGTTTGAGATATTTTTCTATTTATGCATGGTGTGGTAAGGAAAGTTCTAAATGTGTTTGCAGAATTCATCAAAATTTTTATTTCTTCCTTTGTGGGGGATGTGTTCACTTTTGTTTTTGACTAGTGAGTCATCTTCAGTATTGTAATTGGTTAATGCTTCTGTGAGTCTTAATTTTCTACAGAATTCTATTATACTATCCTTCACTTCATTTTTGTTGGCTCATTTTGTTGGGGTGAATTTTAGCCCTTTTCAGAGGATGTCTATTTTTAGGCTTGAAAGAGGTATAGATAGATAGATATGTATATGTGTGTGTGTACGTGTGTGCCTATGTAATATTATATGTCAGTGCACATACGCATATACACACATAGATATGCCCCTTACACATCGGCATACATGTGAACGCATGAATGCATATATATTTATATGTATTTGTGTGTGTGAGTGTGTGAGTACATATGTGAAAGGATGTCCCTATGTATCTGACTATGTTTATACAGAAATCGTGACTGTGAAGAAATCAATGGAAGAAATAAATACAGAGTGAGAGAGAGAGAGAAACAATTTGTATTTATATGAATATCTTGTTAAAGGTCAACTGATAATCCTAATCATAAAGTGGGTGTGGTCATCGTGGCAGCAGTGAGCTCCGATACACCAAACACTGTTTTAACGCAATCTTTCAAAAGTAGGCTGTAACCCGATTTATCCTCTGCTACTTCATTTCTATAGATACAAGATGAAATTTTGATACCATCTAATTCTTATTTACTTTCATGTCAAATTTGTGCATAGCATGTTCTTCAAAATATATCACCGAAATCTCTCTCTCTCTGTCATCCTACATATATATATATATATATATATATATATATATATATATATATATATATATCAAACTACTACTAGCTGCTAGTCACTACCTAGAACTCACATGTATAAAAAAGAGAGACAGACAGAAAATAGGAAAATGTCCCTTGCATTTGAAAACTATGGGAATCTTTTTAAAAAGCGTTTCATTTAAATTTTCTATAGTTTGATTATTTTCCATGCTTTACTCTAAGTTGAAAAAGTCGCAAAGACTGAAACCGATTCTAAAATGTTCTTCTGGATAAAATTATTTCAGCATTTTCTACCGTGTCATATTTTCCTTATACATATCAACCCATGTGTTCCTTTTCAACCTTCTGTACACACACACACACACACACACACATATATATGCATATATACACACACACACATATCCATCCATAAATTCTTACATGTTTATCTCTTTAGCCATCCACTGACACACACACGTACACAAATTCCCACACAATTTTCAAGGAAATAAAGGTTGGTGAGCTGCGACAGTAAAACGACTCTCCGTTCGACCGTTGTCAGACAATCTTCTCTGATGAAGGTTGAACGAGAATCCGGAGTTATAAATCACTACTTTAGCTGCGAGACGCAAAAATATTTATTATCACAATATATGTGTCACATCTTATTTCATAATGTTTATTCTGTTTGAAACAGAATGGAAGACACTTTTCTTGAACCATTCAGGATCTCTGAAACTAGCGGGAGGGAGTTATCATATTTCTAGTATAGATCTCTCGGATGTCTTCTCTGTCCACTGCCAGCCTCTCTTCTTTCTTCTTTCTCGTAAGTAACGCATATTTCACTTATGTATAACAGCGCACATTGAACGTGCAATTGAAGACGTTGCTACATATGTTCCATCTGTGTTTCGAAATGATCCTTTATTCAAGCAAATTCTTTTACTCTGCTCTGCGTTTATGCCTCGGCATATTAATACGGCGCACACATCCATCTTCTCAGTTTACGTGCATGTAACTTATTTTTCAAACGGTTTATTTCGAGAATTCTTACCGATCTCTATTGTCCAGCTCAATCAGCATAGACCAAAACTCTGGCAGGGTTCTGCAATCAGCAAGATTGCTTCTGAGAGTCGTGCTTTCTTAGATGTTTGATGTTGATGTCCTCATCATCTTTCAAATCAATATCTCCAATAATTCTTTCGACACGTTTGGTGAAGAACATTGGCCATTCCTTCTTTCCTTCCTTCCTTCCTTCGTTCTATCCATCGATCCATCCATTATAAGCATAAATTCTCATATATATATATATACATATATATATATATATATACATATATATATATATATATATATATATATATATATATATATATATATATATATATATATATACATATATATATATATATATATATATATATATATATATATATATATATATATATATATATATATATATATATATATATACATATATATATATATATATATACATATATATATATATATACATATATATATATATATATATACATATATATATATATATATATATATATATTTACACACACAATTATTATTATTATTTTATGTTTGACTTTTGTCTTGCATTTGTACAAGTTGGATCCAAGTCTCACCCAGAGACCTCAAGAGACAACAAGTTAGAAGTTCATGTAGGTGTTATGCCTAGGGTACCATATATTTGGATTTGTACAGTTTTGTTCTAGTGAATGTTTAAGAAACCATAAGAAAATTATGTGTTCGCTTTAAAATTTGAGCTCACATAGACAGTATTTTACGTAGGATATGGGCAGTTCCCATGAGCACTATCTTTTGAACTTCAGCCATTTTGGGGTTTCCTGGTATCTGAGCTAGGTAGTAATCAGCCCGTTTTGCTGTCATTCCCAGGGCACCTATGACAATAGGTATTGTTTTCGTCTTCAGATTCCACATTTTGCTAATTTCTATTTCAAGATCTTTATATTTGCTCAGTTTTTGGTAGGTCTTGACAGATACGTTTATATTATTATTATTATTATTATTATTATTATTATTGCCTTTGCACAACTTCTAACGCTGGAGATGTACTATAGTGTCAGCTGTTCACTACCAGTGAACTAAGGTAACACCTCTTATTTTTCGAGCACCTTCCGGAGTAATCGAGCGGTTCGAAGCAGTCCTGTTTTCCGCAAGTGCTCCACCCTTATTGCAGCTCATATTTATTCCATGTACTTCTCGAGATATTTGCTCACTGTTCCCAGGGCTCAGAGAATTATTGGTACTACTGCTGCCTTTTTCATCGACCACAACTGCTTAACTTCTCAAGCTCATTATTATTATTATTATCCTCATCAATTAAGGCGGTTAACTGACAGAATCATTAGCACGCTGGACGAAATGCTTAGCGATATTTCACCCGTCGCTACGTTCTGAGTTCAAATTCCATCACGGTCGAATTTGCCTTTCATCCTTTCGGGTCGATAAATTAAGTATCAGTGAAACATTGGAGTCGATGTAATTGACTAATCCCCTCACTCCAAACTTCAAACATTGTACCTATATTATTATTATTATTATTATTATTATTATTATTTTCATCATCATTTTCCTTCAGTTCTGTTTACCGAGTGTCTTCCTGACAATTTACAAAGTCATGTGACCGAGAAAAAGGGGAAGAAAGACAGAGAGAAGAAATAAAAATGAAAAGGTACACAAAGAAAATAAAGGGGTAAAATTTAAAAAATTCACAGGGACACTGCTCTTCTCAATACGTGTGACGTACCATTTAAGACACTCTTTTGCAATTCCTACATGGATGGCAAGCCAGGGATCATTATAAAATAATTTTCAGTTCCTTTTTTTATCATTCCAAGTGATTCTAGAATCACTGGTATTGTAACCGTTTTGAGTTTTGAGATGCCACATCTTTTCAATTTCGATTAGCAAATCTTTATATTTTCTGAGCTTATCAAATTCTTTTGCCGAGATATTATGATCACAGGGTTTGCTCTTGTCAATCAACAAACAGACATTGTTTTGGTTTTCCCCAACAATATCTGGTTTATTTGCTTTTATGGTCCAGTCTGTAAATACTGGGAAGTCACAAAGTATAGTTACATTTTCTCCCTCAGTTATATACTCAGGATGGTGCTTGTACCATTTGTCAGCAGTTTTGATTTTATAATGCCGACACATTATCCAGTGTAGATATTGTCCAACATTGTTATGTCTTGATTTGTACTCTACAGGTTCTAAAACCTTATATCCAGAGATTAGGTAGTTCACCGTTTCTATCCCATCGTTGCAGTATCGGCACCTTGGGTCTACACCATTTTTTATCACATTGGCTTGATAGTTCCGGGTCAATAATCTCTGATCTTGGGCAGCCAAGGTAAAGCCTTTACTCTCTGCCTTTAGCCCTGAGCTCCGTTGCCATTGATGGGTGTGCTTCTGGTCCACATCAGCTTGTTTCCTATGGGCTACACATATTTGCCATGCACAGGTTTCTATTCCCACCTATCAGCCAATTGTTCAAACGCATTTTGCTTTGCTATTGATTTCACCTTCTTTGCAACTACAGTTGCTGCACTTCCTTCAACCTGGGTATTATGTTTAACCTGGGTATAATGTTTAACCTGGGTATTATGCATGAACTCAATTAAAAAGTCTTTGCTTTCCTTCATAACAAAGTGAAGCTTCTTACATCTCTCATGGTCTTCAACGAGCTTTAGCATCTGTGTTTCAAGATATTTTGCCTGTCAAATTGGAGTGGTTTTGTAGATTTCAAACTGGATCAAGTCTTGATCTCCTTAAGCTCTGGGTAGGTAAAGACGATCTGCATCTGCCTTTCAGTGGTGCATCTTATTGCAAGTCAGCAGCTAACGGATTTCTTGTCAACCTTCCTTATTTCACTTATATTTAAATTATACACATTATTATTATTATTATTGTTCAGTAGTTTTAGTTTTATAACGTGCTTTCACTTCATTACCGAGCGCAGCTCTGTGTGCCTTTATTATTACTATATTATTATTATTATTATTCAGTACTTTTATTTTTATAACGTGCTTTCGCTTCATTACCGAGCGCAGCTCTGTGTGCCTTGGGTATGTGCTGGCTGTGGTTTGCTGTGATGCTCTTATGGTTACTGTATTGAAAGTGTTTTGCGTAGGATGTGTGCAGTGCCCAGTAGCGCAATTTTCTGTATGTTATATATATTTGTAAGTCCTGGTGTTTTTGTTATGCATTTGTCTGAATATGTTTTTATTATACCTAAGGCACCTACTATGATAGGAATTGTTTCTGTTTTTAGATTCCACATTCGAGTTACCTCTATTTCCAGGTCTTTGTATTTTGAAAGTTTTTCCATTTCTTTCAGGAAAACGTTGTCATCTGATGGTATTGATGCACCAATTAGAATATTATTATTATCATTGTTGTTATTATTGTTGTTGTTATTATTATTGCAGCTGTGTTCGTTATTAGTTTTATTAAAGTCTCTTAAGTACATTGACACGAAACTCTACGCTCATGATTAAATGTAATTTCTCGGCTAATAAAAAAACGTAATACCCTGCTTTATGCAGTGTATTTTTTAAACCAAACTTATACATATAT
The DNA here is from genome assembly GCF_046866305.1 of Octopus bimaculoides. Lineage (NCBI taxonomy): Eukaryota > Metazoa > Mollusca > Cephalopoda > Octopoda > Octopodidae > Octopus > Octopus bimaculoides. The sequence continues at coordinate 3,305,876 of NC_142933.1, read as the reverse complement.
TCGCATATACAGACACAGACACACACACACACACACACACATATATATATACATATATATATATATATATATATATATATATATATATATATATATACATGTACTCTTTGACATATATACATATTTATGCGTATATATATATATGTGTGTGTGTGTGTGTGTATGTGTATATATATATATGTGTGTGTGTGTGTATATATATGTGTGTGTATATATATATATATATATATATATATGTGTGTGTGTGTGTGTGTATATGCATATATATATATATATATATATATATATATATATATATATATATATATGCACTCAGGCACACATATATTTATGTAAATATGATTATATATTTGAAATAGGTTGTGACATTGAGCTCTGAAGTAATGTGCTTTTAATCTGGCTTTTCCATTACAAAGGGATAATCCTTACCTTATTACTTTAAAATATCAGGAACTTTAATTTTGTTCTGTTTTTAAATAATCAATAAACACTCCCCCCTCGCCTCATTTAAATTTCGTTCCTCTTATTTCTTTCTTCATTCGTTCTTCTGTTTCTTTCTCCCCCTCTACCTCTTATTCTCCCTCTCTCCTTCCTCTCTCTTTAACACTTTCCCATCTTTACAAGGATGTTTCTTACTCTATCTCTCTCTTTTATTTAATCTCATCTTCTCGTCCTCTCTCTCTCTCTTTCCCATATAATAATAATAATAATATAATTATTATTATTATATATTTTGCTCGTCCCCCCTTTTTCTCTTCAAAGTTCACATTCTAATCGTTATTCTTTCTCTTTCTTAATCACCTTCTCACTCATTCATTTTTATTCTATTTCAACTCTCTTTTTCTCATTATTTCAAACGTTTTACCGCTTTTATCTGTATGTCTATCTGTCTGGCTCTATGTGTGTATGTATGTATGTATGTACGTATCAGTATATGGATGTATGGATAGATAGATGGATGGATGAATGGATAAGTTTTTCTTTTATTTCTCTCAAACTTAGTAACTGTGAGGTTGACAGAAATGTTGACAAGTCGAACATTCCAGGAATATCGACTTATATAGTGTACAAATAATAACAGAAGCAGTAGTTGCAACTATGGCAGCAATAATAATGGTTACGATGGTCATTACGATAATAATAATAATAATAATAATAAGCAGTTGTGGTCGAGGAAAAGGTAACAGTAGTACCAATGATTATCGGAGCCCTGGGAACAGTGAGTAAAAATCATGAGAAGTACATGGAACAAATAGGGGCTGCAATAAGGGTGGAGCACTTGCAGAAAACAGCACTGCTTGGAACCGCTCGAATACTCCGGAAGGTGCTCGAAAAATAAGAGGTGTTACCTTAGTTCACTGGTAGTGAACAGCTGACACCGTAGTACATCTCCAGTGTTAGAAGCTGTGCAAAGGTAATAATAATAATAATAATAATAATAATAATGATCTCAAATTTTAAAACAAACATTTTTCTGATGGTTTCGTAAACATTCTCTAGAACAACACTGTACAAAACCAAATATATGACACCCTAGGCATAACACCAACGTGAACTTCTAACTAGTTGTCTCTTGAGGTCTCTGGGTGAGACTTGGAGCCTACTTGTACAAATGCAAAGCAAAAGTCAAGCATAGAAGAAGAAGAAGAAAAAGAAAGGAAGAGAGGCCATGTCGACCTCGGCGAAATTTGAACTCAGAAAGCAAGACGAGCGAAATAAAAATAATAATAACTGCCCTAATACAATTGCAAGCACTGGTTCTCCTGGCGTTTGATCTTAAGTGATTGGAATTGCTATCATTACATACTCTTTACTCTTTTACTTGTTTCATTCATTTGACTGCGGCCATATTGGAGCACCGCCTTTAGTCGAGCAAATCGACCCCAGGACTTATTTTTTGTAAGCCTGGTATTTATTTTATCGGTCTCTTTTGCCGAACCGCTAAGTTACGAGGACGTAAACACAACACCATCGGTTGTCAAGCGATGGTGGGGGAGGACAAACACAGTCACATAAACATATACACACACATACATATATATATACACATATATCTATATGTATACGACTCATGGCACGCCACTTCAGCCTACGTGGTTATCGCCTCACCATTACCCACACCGCCCTTGCCAGAGCACGTTCCGTGGACCGTGCATCTGCTCCCACCTCCATCACCTCCCAACTCCATCACACCACACCACACCACACCACTACACCATACTCCACCTTATCATAGAACACATCACATCACGTCACACCACCACGCACACACTAACACTGACCACTTCCCAGCCACACACCCACACATACACAGACGCACACTCTTCCACACACACATACATACTCTGTAATACACACGCATGCGCACCTTCGTTTCGGGATCCCCACTACTTTGTCTCCCTTTCTTCCTAGCTCTCCTGTGAGACCCCTCTGTCCGGCATTCACCATGACAGATCGCTAGCCACTACACATTCTTTATTTTCTCTCCTTGTCTCTTTCTGTGTTCTTTTCTGTGGAAGAGCATAGGCTCGAACCGTTAAAGACTTTTCACTACCCGAGCGTTAAACTAATACATCTGTTTGTTGTCTACACCTCCTGTCTTCGTCTTCTGTTTTTTTGTGAATTCTTCCTATATATATATATATATATATATATGATGCAAACTATGTACGTATTTTCTGCAAGTCTCCACCCGTTTGTATGCTATTCTTCTCTCTCCCTTTCTCTCATTCTCGTCAGCTTAGTATTTTAAACATGTCTGTCAGTTGTTTGTTTCTATGTATCTCATTGCCTGTCTTACTCTTTCACATTCTCTCTCTCCACACACACACACACACTCACATTACTTTCTTTCTCTCTCTTCCTCCCTTAGAAATAATTCTTCCACCATATTACATATCTCAAAGTGTTTTCAAGCTTTCCTTCCATATTCAATCTCGCCGCCGCCATCATGACCTTTCGCCAAGTACGTTTCTCTTATTTCGTTGACCTTTTCTTGATTAGAACTACACTTGGTGACGTCATACCGCATCGTTAAACATCCACCAGACTCTCATCGATACTCACCACCACCACCACCACCACCACCACCACCACCACGATCATCATTACAGCCATCTTCATCATCATCATCATCAATCGTGCTACGACCACCACCACTAATACCAACGCACCAGTTACTTTCACAAGGACCACTACCATCGTTATAATCCACACTAGCACCACTACAACTACTACCAACACCATTTCATCCGTATCACCACCAACATAAGAACCACAAACAGCGGCAATACTGCATAAACCGCTCCCACCAACACCAACACAAAAATAACAAAACTCTCCGCCGTTGTCATTTTCACCAACGTCACCAACACCACCTTCATCACATACACCATTGTCACCAGCTCCCCACAGCCACTACACTCATTGCTATCATCAATTCCACCACTAACAGTACTGTCATCAACTTCACCCTCACCCGTCCAAATTGCTGCCACTGGGCTTAAATAATAAAATCATTATCATCGCCATCGTCGTTAAGGTTCTAAGCTAGCAGAACGGTTAGAGCGTTGGAACATAGAATGCAATATTTGTTCCAGGGAAACGCTTCATGTCATTTTCGTCCGCATTCATGTTCTAAGTTCAAATTCCACCGAGTTCGACTTAGCGTTTCACCTCTTTGGAGATCAATAAAATAAGTACCAGTTACGCACTGGGATCGATGTAATCAACTAGTCCCCTCCCCCAAAATATCAGGCCCCTTCTGCCTATAGCAGTATGGATTATTATTATTGTGGTTGTTACTACTTCTACTACTACTAACAACAACAACAATAATAATAATTGTTAGGTGCCTGGGCCCTTCATCTCAAGGTCGGTACTTGTCCCTTGCACAAGGAACTTCATGATGCTCAATGCAGTGAAGTGTGAAGATTAAAATTGAAGTCTGACTGACCACCATTTCTTTGACACGCTTAAAACTCGTCAGGCATGAAAAGACAGACACCTCAAGCAGTTGTCTGCTACATCCATTGTTGCCTGCATTTACTCTTTATTTCCGTATTTATTTGTGTATAATGCGAGAAATATAATTTTAAAATGTAGTCTTTTTTTTTTATCGTTGAATGTATTTGTATTGTGTGGTTGTGTAAAATTACACTCAAGTCATACACTCGATTGCTCGATTCTTCTGATAAGAGACAATTATCTATGAGAAGATCCACCTTTATTTTTATTGTTTTCTTAAACGAACAATAAGTGTTTTCACATCAACTGAGTCGCCACAACTCAGGCTTTCACATAAATAAATGTTGGCTTATCTATATTATACATGTTTCAGGTATCCTGCGTCACGTTGTGATCTATATAAGTAAATAGATATATTTTGAAAGGTTACAGCTTCTTATGTTAAAATATCTTCAGTATACACCCATGTTATCAAAGTTTACATGTGCAAAAGAAGCGTATTGCTTACAGAACGAAATTTAAGCATGGCTTTATAGAAATTGCTGAAAAGAACAACTGTAGAGAACTAGGAAATATGGCATTGCTGAGAGCAGCATTAAGCCATGGAGAACGAACAAAGCCCAACTGCAGAAAATGCCAAGTGGTAAACAATCTCTAAGGAGAAAGCAGGCTCACTACCCAGGATTGGGGTACAAAAGCTGCTTGAATGGTTGAAAGAGAAGAGAAAAGATCGATATTTTGTAAGAACATTGAATGCGAAGTCACACGCAAAGAAAATGTCTAACGACAAAAGGAAAAGATTGGAGTTAGAAAACAAAAATTTCACATAAGCTTCTCTCTTATTTCAACGATAAGATTACGCAGTTTCATTGCTCTGTAAGACAGCTGAGAAAGCTGAATCACTTTGATCTAAGACAAACGAAAAAAAAAACATGGATGCAACACTCATGTTTTTATACATGCACAACGAACACAACACTGGATCGTAAAAATGTCTATGTTAAAACAGCAGGACATGAAAGAAAACCATTTTACTGCAGTTTTATGTTGTTTATCAGATGAATCAAACTAAATATCGTGGTTATTTTTATAAGAAAGACAATTACTATAAGTGAATACTTTCCTTCTAAGTTTACTGTTTACTGCTACACTAAAGGCGAAATAGATGGAAAGTGAATATCGTTATTGCTGGGAAATTTCGAGATAAACGACCTGGCTTCAAGGAGCACTAGCCATTCTATACGACGCAGCGTGCGGAGACGGCTCACCTGTCGGTTACAGGCAAAGGCCTACCTGGAAATGACTGTGTGGTAATTACACGCGTGGTTTTTACTGGAAGCGGTCTTTTATATATATATATATATATATATATATATATATATATAGCAGCATCGCTTCATTTGTGAGGTCTGTACCCCCATTTTGCTCTTGCCTGCGATTTTAAAGCATCAAAACTTGCTCATTGTTGAATCAACTTTCGGATTCTAGCGAAGTGGATCAGATGTTATTTCTCCATTGCCATTGATGTCATGGAATATTATATCTCCCATACAAGTGTTCTACATATTTTATTCAGGTAACGTTGGGGTGGGGTTCACTAAATCTGTCGACTGGCAGAACCGTTAGAGCGCGGAACATTGATTTACCGGTCACATTTCGGCTGTTTGCATTTCCAGCTCAAATTCTGCCAGGAAATCCCTCCGATGTCGATGAATAAAATACTAGTCAAATCTCAGGAACAGATCTTCTTTAACTCTCTCTCTCTCTCTCTCTCTCTACATATATATATATATATATATATATATATATATATATATATACACACACGAACACATATATATACACACATACACATATCTTTCATTTTTTTATTTGGTTTGCAATATTCTTGATGTGAATTCATGTGTTGAAGCATATTTTATTGTGTCTGGGGGGATTCATTCTCATTTTGCTCCTTCTTTTAGTGAATTTTTTAAATAATAAGGCACTAGAAGAGAATGTCTCTCCCCAATTGAAAGGTCGCATAATAAACTCATTTTATGCGCTTTAGCGCACGGGTTATCACCGTAGAAAGGCACATAGTAATTATGAAATACGGTGTCTCAAATCTCCATTATAATGCCACTAAATATTACAGCGATGGAGAGTGTTGAACCCTTGACCGTTTAGAATGTGGTTGCCCTTGCGTGAGTCCACTTAACTGCAAGCATTCGAACGAGGATTCCTCGAGATGTGGTTTATTCGTCCATGTCTCTGCATATTTTCGCGACCCTCCAATGAGGTTGGAGGTGCTGGCTTTCCGCTTCTGATAAAGCCATAAAAATTAATCAAATATCGATTGATTAATTCGGTCTTCTTAGCGAAATGGCAGAGAACTATCGATTAATCTTATTTAATTCTCTTTGTTTTTTGTGTGTTGTTAATTTTTCTATAATTCCTTGTAATTAGATCTCTGGCTTTTAAAAAATATATTGTCTTCGTGCCTCTATTTCTCTATAAACACCCGCTCACTTAGGCACTCACCCAACCACGCATTAATAAGGTTTAAACCAACATAAACCGCACAGAAGTATTCTTTTCTCTGTTGTTGATTTATTCATCTTGTATGTCATTGTTGATGTGTGTTGTTTCTTTATTGTTGCTTTTGTTTTGTGGCTGTTGTTGTTGTTTCCGTTTGAATATTCCTCAGGGTTACGATAGTTCAATGGGTTCAATAGATTGTTCCCTTAATCACTTTAAAATCCACTCGACATTGAAGGGATTAAGCACTAGCTCCCGAAAGCTCCAGTTTAATCTAAGCTGCTCCTGTGGTATCACTGAAAGAGCGAAAGAGAGAGGGATGAGGATGAGAGGGAGATAGGAGGTGAAGATAGAGAGAGCGGGGTAAGAGAGAAAGAGGGAGAGAGAAGGACACAGAGAGAGGGAGAGAGAAAGAGAAGGCCAGCAATAAAATGTAATTGAAGGTTTTCGGTGTGTAATAGTTGCGGGGGTTGCGTTATTTATGTAACAATTGGATTATCAAATGATAGTGCCAATATATGACTAACTTCATAACTCCACTACCACCAACACCACCACCAACACAACTAGCATCACATAGAATAACAACAGCAACGGTGATCTATCATCGCCGCCGTTAAAACTAACCGCAACCCCTTACAACACCGTCACCGCCACCACCAGGAACCGGAAACACCAACACCGACAAAATACCAATAACATCCATCAGCACCGCAAACAATAACAACTACAACAAAAAACATAGCTTATATGTATTGAGTGACCACCCTGCTCGAAATAACAGGCAACATCTATTTTAAATCACAGCATCAGATCGTAAGAAATTGTGTAGTATAATGTGGAAAAGCGCAGAAGCTTTGTAGAAAGATAAAACGTTCATATCTGGAATACTTTTCGTGACATGTGTATCTGAGTCATAACTGACTTCGGGTGAAACCAGAGTAGCAACGGTTCTCCAACTTCACATAGAAACCCGGAAATCTCCATTTCAATCAGAAATGCTAACATTCAAGATAAAAGCCACGAAGCACAATAACAAAATTAAGTTACAGATAACATCAACAATCTTATTAACGGTCCCAACAGGTTAGAGATCACAACCACAACAACCAACAGACTCCCAAAAACCATGGCAGCGCTATTAAGCTCCATTTGCATCCTAAACCGCTCACTCCAACACACTCTCGCCGCCTCACAAGATATTTTATTCCGCAGCATCCCAGCCAGAGCCACCACATTTCGCCAGTCCCCACACCCATCTTCGTCACAAAACATTCATATCAAGAAAGAAAAAAAGGAAGATTATGAGAAGTTCAGAGGTGTTCTACATTTCAATTAAACTGCACTGAATAAAAGAAATACTTTGCTACGTATATTCAAGAAAATATTTTTAAAACATTCCGAAACATTATTTACGACAGCAGAACGTAAAAAGTATAACCGCAATAACACAACTGAAATAATGAGTCTGATAAAAATTTGAGATAAAAAAAGCATAGGTGACATATACAAATATCACAGGTAACATTAATAAGTTAGAACGAAATCAAAAACTAACAATATAATAAAACCAGGGAGAAGCAGAATATAGGCAGGTGTAGTATCTTATATGAACCAAGGAGCAAACCAACCAGGTAAGACACGCTTGATCTCGGATCGTATTTCGTTTGCGAAAAATCTTCGGTTTTCTCCGGAAATTAGCTGTGCCTTTCTTTCATTTTCGACCAGGGTGAAAAATAAGGCATCTTTCTTCTGCAAGCGAGTTCTTTTTTTGCCTCTATGGCGTCGCGTTGCCCTAATGGAAACTTTATGTTGGTGGGACACTCCTAGAAAGGGAACATAACCAAGAAATTGCACAACCGTATAAAAGAACACATGCACAGGGACGCTTCAAATCAAGAAACACCTAAAGATGTCCCATACGCAGAATTTTAAAGTTTCCATTAGAGTAACCCAACGTAACAGGGGAAATGTAACAATCACGGACGCCCTCCTTCTAAACAAATTGGGACCAGCCATTAACAACGGAACTACACAAGGTAAACTGCCTATTATAGCAACACCAGTCTGCGCATGTCACCATTCTCCCTTTTACCCCTTATCCTATTTCCTATCTCCCTTCTGCCCCCACACATCTCCCACAACTCTTTCTAATTGTCATGAGAACAGGTCATAACCTCGAAACATAGAAACAGAAGGTCAAACTGCAACATAGGTTTCTTTTCTCTTCCTTTTGTTCTTTATTTTGTACCTTCTATCATTTTCCGTCCTTACACGACTAATCTCTTCGTGTGTGTGTGTGTGTGTGTGTGTGTGTGTCATTGTTCAGTTTTATTTCGAGACTTCTTACCAATAGAGAGAGAAAGAACCGGTTTCTAACCTTGATCCTAGGCTCCATCATTGGAATTTCACCATCAACAAGTTATTTTTTGTTTATTTATTTGTATGTATGTATGTATGTACGTATGCATGTATGCCACAAATTTTCACTGAAATTCCGTATATATTTTTGACTCAATCTGGTATATATGTGTGCTTGCGCACGCGAGTCTCCCTGCGGCTACATGCGTAAACGAATAGATGAACATACATGTATATCTGTGTATACGTAGATATATATATATAAATATATATATATACGTATACAAAATTATTATGGATTACTGCAGAAGACTTACCAAGGAGGCATATACGGATTTTCAAGATTCTCATACTAAAGTGTATTTACCAAAATCAAAAACAGTAACTTTTCTTTTATATTTCAAACAAACACTATTTTTCCATATTCATATTTTTAAAAAACTACCATTCGATATATTATACAAACTTCACATTTTATATCTGTAAGGAGCAGAAGTATTGTTTATAAATTTTTATCAATATAGGATTCCATTATAGAGAAAATACCTTTGCGAAACGATCGTAAGATGATTTAAAAACTTAATTTTAAACTATTAAATTTTAAACTGTCATATTTATTATTATTATTATTATATTTTTATATTTATACATATTAACATATATGTTTTTATATATTGATATTTTTAATACAATAATTAATCTACGCATGTATATACCTTTCTGAAGAATTTTTCTGATATTAATTTCCTGATATTATTTCACAATAAATTATATATTATATACACATACATACATACATACATACATACATACATACATACATATTATAGGTGAATTCTTGAGTTTATGAGCATTTCTGTACGTCGATGCAAGAGTGAGGTTATACATATATACATGTGTACATGTGTGTGCGTGTGCATGTATGCATATATGTGCATGTATACATATATGTGCATATGTATGTATGTATGTATACACACACACACACAAACAAACAAATTCCTTCATCAAAAAGAGAACCAAGGAAAAGGTGAAGTAGTGTAGAGCAGAATCTAAATAGAGGATAAATAATTGCAATAGAGAATAGAAGTCTATAGGACAGTATAGAACTGTATAATATTGTATAGAATATATTAGCAAATAGTATAACCGGATTGAACATGATATGGCTATGCAGAATGGAATATAATGAAATATATTAACGTACGATTGAACACAAAAGCGGTTACGTAGTTAAGTAGCAAGGCTGAGAGGTAGTTAAATTAATACAGTATCATTATATCTACCTAACTTCCTTTCTCTTTCTCCATCTGTCTACACACACACACAAACACACAAACACGCATACACACACGTATACCTACAGGTATGTGTATGTATAACTGTAGAGATAGAAAGGGAGATGCACATAAATGGTTCATCAGACAAATATTTAAACAGATATAGAATATAAAACAGAAAAAAACAAACATCTACGCATACATGGTTGCATGGATATGTACTTACATATGCACACACGCGCATAAGAATATATACAAACAGAAACACAGACACACTCAAACAAACACACATATACACACGTGTATGTACATATATTTGTACATATAGGTATAAGTATATACACACACACATATATGCATGTGAGTATACATATATGTGTGTGTATGGTGTATATATATATATATATATAGGTACATATATAGGCACATATATATGTTTATACATAAACATATGTGTGTGTGTATATATATATATATACACACTAGCACATACACACACACACACACACACACATATATTAAATACACATGTGTGTAGATACACAGACACACGCACAACCAGACACACACACACACACATATATATATATATATATATATATATATATATATATATATATATATATATATACGGATTCTGCCACATATATACGCATGTATAGATGTGTGTGTGTGTTTGCGTCCTGTTATATACATGCGCATCATGTGGTTCTGTTTGTGTTAGTCTTGTGTTTGAGAAAGTGTCGAGAGAGGAGCTGGGATAGATACAAATATAGATAGATAAATACGTAGATAAGCTGACAGATAGACAGACATATAGATAAGCTTTAATTACAGAAGCAATCATACGTAGATCGATGGACAGACACACGCACGGATACAAACATAACCACATAGACAGAGAGATATATAGTTAGATACAGTATTACACAGGAAGTAGAGTGAATATAAATGGAGTGGTTGCTGGTTAGGTAGGTGGTTGATCATCATGGTTAATGTTCACATAAATTTATGTGGAGGTAATTAAGTGGAAAGTGGGCGGAAATTTCCATATATTTATAGCCGCAACTTTGTGGAAAAATCAATTGATAATTTGCCAAATCAATCTTATCTCTACCTAATCGAACACTAATGCTCTCTAGTATATGCTAAACTCATATTTCTCACTGATTCATATAAACTGATTTTGATATTAGCAAAAGCTTATAAATAGATAATGAAGATATGGGCTGTTTTTTATAGAGTACCACGCTTGCATTTCCTTGTAGTCTGCGTGAGTGCCATTTCATCTCAAAACTGTGATATACATGAGATCAAACTTAACTCACGCTGTTATTGTTGTTGTTACGGTTAATAGCAGTAGTAGTAGTAGTAGTAGTAGTAGTAGTAGTTATCTTCTCATTGTTATTGTTGTTGAAGATGATATTTCGCTCCAAATCACTCAACTAATGAGACGAAAATTGCCGTCATGACGGATCTGTCTGTTCTGTTCAGATATCACGGCAGACATTTTTGGATACATTAAACACCGTATGACATGCAACATATTTTTAAAGTGCTGTAGTCTTATATAGTGGGAGGGGGGCATCTGTCTGCCAATATATATATAATATATATATACATATAGATATATATATTGTATATATGCGTGTGTGTTTGTGTGTGTATTTGAATACTATAAAAACACTACTATTTCACCGTTTTATCACTCTTATTATATATCTTTAACGTTTTCGTTATCAGATGCTTGCTATTAGTTGGAAAAAACTGAAGGTCCTAAGTCCTAATTCATTATTTCCTGATCTTCGTAATCCACAAGAATGACAGAGACAGAAATCTACATAAAATGAACAAAGATTAAAGATTACTTCTCAATGAATATTCTAGAAGACTAGAAGTCTGTGTTATAAAAGACTACATACACAAATACAATGCAAAAACTACATCAGTAAATACACCCAATAACTAGATACGAATCAGAAAATATAATATGTATTAAATGCACAAACGCTATAAAACAGTCGAATACATAATCCAAAACCTCATGAAACGGAACAAAAAATGCAGCGTACCCGGCTATAACATAAAACTAATAACATTCTGTAAAGTCACCAACACCAAACACGAGATTTTCATTATCACACCACAAGGAATTAAGCCAGAAAGCAAATTGTTAATGACTAAAGCAATCTACAAACTTCGTTGTAAGTTGTAAAGTTCAGGACTTCAGCTGTTACATTGTTCTTACTAGTACAACATAGTCTTGTTGGTCAGCTATGGTTTTACAACGCAGAGCAACTACAGCACGTTGTATGAGACAAAAAAAAGAGTTAGAAAAGCATTAGTAGTAGTACTTACAAGCAAAAACAATTCTTTACAAGACTAAGGTAGTCGTGGCAGCAATAACCATGTTGGAAGAGAATGTAAAAAAAAACAACACTAAAACATCATATACAGCGAACAATTTACACGTGGTTGCTGACATGAAAGCGTAACACTCAAAACAATTTAGTAGTAAGGCCCACATTAATTTGGACACAACAAAATAAATTAATATGCGGCTGCTGATGTTTCGTAGAAAAGGCCACGTAATTTTGAATACTATATAAGAATGAAAACAGTCATCAAATCTATTTCAAGATGCAACGAAAATTTTAGAAAAATAAAAAAGAATTAAGTGGAAATTTAACCGGTGAGTGTGTTAAATTATAAGGCACCAAAAGAGAAGAACTCTCTCACCAGATACAACAGAATATGCTTCAACAAATCCCAAAGCGAAATATATATATATAATAGTGTACATTTAAACACAAGAGAAAACTACCTTCAAAAGGCAGTTTTTGCACGCTAGAAGTATGTGTATATATATATATATATATATATATATATATATATATATATATATATATATATATATATACTAGCAGAAATACCCGGCTTTGCCCGGGTTAAAGAGAATAATGAAATCTAAAAACGCCGTCTAGACTACGCAACCCTCAACTGTTAGTAGCTACGATACCATATTTCTACATTAATAACTCTCCAATCCATGCCAGCATGGAACATAGACATTAAGTGGAATGCCAGTATCTCATCTAGGAGGGCCTTGAAATCAATGTTACCAACTGGGGACTATGTGTGTCGTAGTGATAATAAAAAGACCCAAAGGAGGTCTGCAACGAAATACTTTTACTCAACACTTTGCAAGTGAATCAGTGGAGGCAAAGATGCGTCTCATTTACTTGACAATTTATGCACCACATTGCAGAAATCACAATGTAAGTATATCTGAAAGGGTAGTCTTACACTGTTGTACCGTTGAATTACAAATAATGCTCATCTGTTTTGTTCGGGTTAAAATTTCATCAACATCAAAAATATATGAATTTTCATGGGAGTTATGGCCGTTATACATAGAATATAATTTCCAAAATTCATAAAAATCCATTCAGTACTTTTGACGTAGTTTTGGATAAGAAAACAAATGACTAATGTGTGTGTTTGTGTGCATGTGTTTGTGTGTGATGGGTGTATATATGTATAGATATCTGTATGCATGTATATATATGTATATACGTGTACATCTATATATATATACATCTACATCTACACATGTGTATACATATACATGTATGCACATAGATCTATATCTATATATATATATATATCTATGCATATACGTGTACA
>NC_142933.1:3230719-3285719 GCF_046866305.1 Octopus bimaculoides | reverse complement strand
GCCGATATAATTTTCATCCTCCCAAATTTCTGTTACTTTACTAATTTAATCAAACAATGTGGATTTTATAGCACCTGTCATACAGTTTTCTCACGAGATTCCTATTAGCATAATTTAGATGCGATCGTAAAACATTTACAAATATATGAACACTCGCACACACACATAACAAACACAGGTGTGTATAGAAAAGCACAATTACACCTATGTATAAGTTTATGTATTTCACTATTTATATGTATATGTATACACATATATATATACATATATGGGGAGGTGCTGAAAAGTTCCTGGCTTTGGATAAATGAAAATACAGGAGGTTCAGTTAATTATGATTTTATTTAACAAATTCTCCTCTCACATTTCTCTTCACACATTCACACTCTTCAGTGTTTTTGAGCTCTGTAAAAGAACTCAGAAATTTGGGCCTCCAACCAGGCCTTTCGCGAGCCCTTAGAGTCAAGAAAATTTCAGCGTCTCCATCATATATATGAATATATGATGCTCATGTGCATATAATCATTTACCCCCCACCCCCACCCACGCTCGGCAGGCAGTGGTGATATATATTTATACATGTGTTTACTCACATACACATACGCACACACAAATAATACCCCAAATGTAACGAGCACATCTTAAAAATAAAGCGAATATATCCTTTTCTACTCTAGGCAGAAGGCACGACATTTTGGAGGAAGGGGCCAGTCGATTAGATCGACTCCAGTACGCAACTGGTACTTAATTTATCGACCCCGAAAGGATGAAAGGCAAAGTCGACCCCAGCAGAATTTGAACTGAGAACGTAAAGACAGACGAAATACTGCTAAGCATTTTGCCCGGCGTGCCAACGTTTCTTGTTTCTTTATTTTGTCCACAAGGGGCTAAACATAGAGGGGACAAACAAGGACAGACAAAGGGATTAAGTCGATTATATCGACTCCAGTGTGCAACTGGTACTTAATTTATCGACTCCAAAAGGATGAAAGGCAAAGTCGACCTCGGCGGAATTTGAGCTCAGAACATTAAGACAGACGAAATACCGCTAAGCATTTCGCCAGGCGTACTAACGACTCTACCAGCTCGCTGCCTTAATAAAGTGATTATATTAAATACAATTTCAAGTGATGAATATGCACGTGTCTATGTATGTTCCGTTGAATCAGCTGCGACCCTCGTCGTCGTAAACGACGAAGTGTTCCTTTGATATATCTATATATGTATATGTGTATATAGCTCTCTCTGTCACCCACCTGCTCCCACACATTCACTCTCTCTCTCTCTTCTTTCTTTCTCTCTCTCTCATCTTTCTTTCTCTCTCTATCTCTCTCTATCTCTCTTTTCTTTCTTTCTCTCTCTCTCTCTCTCTCTTCTTTCTCTCCCTCTCTCTTTCTTTCTCCTGAAATCTTTCCCGACTGCCCATTGCGAGGATCCTGCTTCTCAAAGTCGTCTTTAGATGTATGTACATGGCAATATGCGGCACTAAACAGGCGCCTCTAAACAGATTTACACTAGACATAAGCTTATTCAGGACCAGGTACAGAAAATTCTAACCCCTACTAAAATTCATCTGGAGACACCTGGCCCAGGGCAGCATTTTCTTCAACTTCATATTGTCATCTTCTTCATCTGATGTTCTTCATGTCCAAGTCAAGCTCCATGAGAAATTAGGAGTATTGTTCTTCATTCCCCGTGTGATCGTCATTCAGCGAAGCTACATAAGACAGTATATATATATATATATATATATATATATATATATATATATATGTATGTATATATAACGTGAGAGAGTTAGGGTTTGGGGGTTCAACCCACTAAGGGATAGTATCTATCCAGTATACTGCTGGGAGGGTACCCAATTATTGCTACACTAGTGCTGTATTAGGTGCAATCAATGGGAGCGGGTAAATGTGGAGGTTTTACCCAAAATTTGTATAAGAATTAGAAAATGGAGGATAATATGCTATATATACTGATAGATAGATAGATAGATAGATAGATATTCCGGTCTTCCACACTGTTTCCGTTTTCCAGATTCACTGAGACATTCTTCATCCTGGGGACCTAAGCAGAAGACCCTTGCTCAAAGTAGTATGCAGTTACTAATGCATGGATTCGTAATAGCATGGATATGGATATTGGACAAGTATATCTGAGAAGAACAGTTAGGAAGCATCACCAGAAATACCATGAAGGGACCAGCAGCTCAGTTTTGGAAAAGAAAAGTGGAAAAAGTATGAATTGTTTTAATAACTGCGATTGATTGTTTACATAATTAACGGTGTTGAAAAACAAGAGTGTTAATTAATGAAGCGAAAATTATTGTGAAAGTACGTATAAATCTTTGGCAAGCACTTTGGCAACAATCTGTCCCTGGGGAGGTATGTTAACATCGAAACGCGCTCGAACTTGTTACCGGTCTCGTCAATAGTCCGAAATTTGTATTAATTCACCAGTTAATACGTTAATTTGTGGAATTTTAATTTAATCTTACTAAACTGTTAGAGTTGTCACTGTTGCAGTGCCAAACCAGATATTAACTATCCATTGAGTTGATTTTAACATTTCAAGATTTCCTCATAGTGGTGTAGACTTAATCTGTGGCACGAAATACCATCACCAACTAGTTCCTTGGTGGCTTTAGGGGTGTCCTTTATGTTTCAAAGGCTCCACCGAGTGGCTGTCTTTAAGATAACTTCGTCCCTCACTTTGATCTCTTTCTCCAGTTTTGGAGATCAGGAAACAGTAGCATCAATGCTATATTTTCTTCCTTGTCAAAATAGTTTTATGATACAATTATTTCAATATATTGATATAGTGTGTATCGTACTAAGTATATTTGCATTCTGAGAGATGTTATGTTTCGCACGACTGATGCCTCTGCATAATTTCCTTCAGCTAATAAGTAGATCAATGCAACTATGTCCAACAAGATACTGCTTGGAAAGATGAGAACAGGTTAAATTTCTCTGTCATAAATGTATACAAAGACCATAGTAACCGGCAGGTTTATGCGACACTAGGCTACTACTAAAATATTAATAAAATATTACCTGGACATAAATGTTGGAAATCTACCAAAAGTGTTTGGTAGATTATAATCAAATGATATTCTCGAGCTAAGTTGACATTACAGACGGACTACAAAGTAGGGAAACAAAGTGAATTGGTTCTTGATGTCTATGTTGTAATTGTTTAGCCCCAAGTTAGCTTTAAACGAGCAGATCTATAATCAAAACCATTTCCATGATGACCACCTACTTTCATATTTCAGATGTAATGTAACTCGAACTCCATGCTTTAATGTAATTCCTTTGTTTTTCTAAGACAGCGGATTGTGACATGAAAGTTTGCCTGCTACTTTGAGATGGCCGACTGACCCTATTTCCCTAATCAAGTAGATCTATGATCAAAAGCGTTTCAGCGATGATTACGGCTATATTTCCCAATGTTCTTCATTTTTACATACCTACATTTTATTTGTAAACACACACACACACACACACACACACACACACACACACACACACACACACACACACACACACACACACGGATATTTATACAGAGTGATACAGAGATACATATATATATATGTGTGTGTGTGTGTGTGTGTTTATGACTGTGTGTACTTATAAACACATACATACACACGAATATATTTACAGGTGTATATAATTTCATTTGCGTGTCAAAACCCTTTTGTATGATTCTGAGGAATCGATTCTGTGTGTAGGACACCTCATACGTTAATGGTCACATGTATTATTGAATAATAGGGCAATGCGCATGCGACCGATGTTCGATGAAACAATTGTAAATTGAAAGCAAAGGACTTACTCCAATGTCATTGGTTATAATTATAAGCATGCGCACAAGCACGCACTCACATATACATATAGAATATACATAATATATGTATGTATGTAAAAAAGGGTAGGGTCCTTTCGGTCATGAATGACCATAGGATTGCACCTAGAAGGTTCCTCTCCGAAGCACAAGTCCAAGCAAGGTTGTTTATGGAAGACCAGCAGTCGTCCATGAATACCAGCCTCCTCTCTCCACGTCACCGATGTTGTCCAAGGGAAAAGTAAAGGCTGCTACAGCTTGGCACCAGTGACGTCGCAACTCATTTCTACAGCTGAGAGAACTGGAGCAACGTGAAATAAAGTGTCTTGCTCAAGAACACAACACAACACACAGCCCAGTCCAGGAATCAAGCTCACTACCTCACGATTGTTTGTATGCTTATAGGAGTCGAAAGTTTCCTTTGTTGAAAGTTTAGAGGTTATTTCTTGCAGGTCGTGCAACCAAAAAGAGCCTCAGTGATAGTTGCAATAGTTATGGTATTTATTTGTGACAATTTCTTTTGTGCCATTTACAGTCATATTCTTTGCAAAGCTTTTTCCTTCTCTAATGCCACATTCTTTGAAACTCGTAATTTCGTACCGTACTTATGAAGGTTACATGGAAAGGTTACGTAATGGATTGTTATTCAGTGTCGGTATTAACCTCTCCGCATCTACATCATTCCATGGTAGTTAATTAAGAAGCTTAAATACTTAGGAGACGACATTTGGCATTAAAATTACGTGACATAAAACTTGATGCCACAATTAGAAAAACAAACCTTCCAGTTTAGAGGGAGGAGGTCAAATATGGAATGACAAAAAAAAATGGGAAATACTGGGAGGAAAAAAAATCATTGTTTTCAGAAATACAAGAACAATATCAAATTTGTTTTTGACCTTTTAAGATACGTTTTGTGTTCAACAATAAATAATCACTTTTACTTCAACAATTAAAGGTTTATTCTTTTAAACAATAGGGAAAGGATTTCTAAATTTCATTTCATAACGTAGATCTCATTACGAACGTGGAATTCAAAACGTGAACACGTAGATCTCCGCTTCTCGCAACAAAGAGCTTTTAACTGCTGGTCGACAATGGAATCTCACTACAATGGCAGAAAAGATCTAATGCACAACAATTGTTGCTTTGATTCTCATCATGCAAAATTTCTCATTTTCAAAGAAATTCCCATGTGAATAAAATTAAAACTGATGCACTATATATATATATATATATATATATATATATATATATATATTGTTTCATTATCCTTATTTACAATATGTACGATCATTGTGCAAATATGTGCAAGTCATGCAGTAATGGAAGCATGCCATAATTTCTTCTCGAGCTTTCTCTTATTCAGCAAATGGAATTTATGCTATGCGTGTAGTTTCTGAAGAGTACTATATACTACTAGTGGAGCCCATGGAAATTCCAAAGAACGAAAATGTTTAAGCTATTTAAGAGAGAAAGGGTGACTTACCATTCCCTTCTAGTCACAATAATATATATTACATGATCTTAAAATGTTCCTCTGCGAAACACTTTCTCTCTCGAAGACTTTAACAAACATTTTAACCATGTAATTTCCCTTTTCATGTCTTTAACATCCCTCTCTTCCTCTTCAACTCTCACTCCCACTACCACATGAGAGGCGAGCTACTCTCTCATTCACTCTCACATTCCCTCTTACTCACTCCACCTCTCCCTCCTCTCTAAAGCGTATAGTGCAAACGAACAGGCAGAAGAATAATGTTATAGATTTAATTCGATAAAAAGTACTTTTCACACCCAACACAACACCACAACCATCATAATCACTATAGTTTCAGTAAAAAAGCTCATTTCATTTCAGTTCAATTCAGCTGTCTTTTTTTTATATCTACTTTTCTTCCTCTCGATGTATCTCTACTCTGACTATACAAACGCTCTCTCTCTTTCTCTCTTTTACAATGTAACTACCTTCCCTGCCCATTTCTCTCCATCTGCTTTTCTTTAACCTTAACACCAGAACATCTCCCTCTGCTAAATATCGTATCCTAAACATATCCATTTTACTTCTCCCTCCCCACCCTACAACACGTAATTAATACTTCTCTCTCCCTCTTTTCTCTCGCTCTTCGCCTCCCCTTCTACTTACCATGAGAGTGAAGCATTTGGCCTTAGTGTAGTATTACACCCCTCTCTTCTTTCTACTCTACTCACATTCCTCTCCCTCTCTCTATCTCTCATACACACGCACACTTTTGCACCACTTCTCACTCCCTCCACCTCTACCTCTCTAACTAGCTAAAGTATAACGGGCGAACGAACAAGCAGATTATTATGTAGACTGCACATATTTAAGTTCAGGATTTCTTTTTCTATACCTCAATTAACAACTATGTTTTTATATTTAGACAAGTTTATTTACTTACTTTTTGTTTCCGATTCTGCTACGCAGGTCTCTAATACATGCCGCGTTCGTGTTTATTGACTATTTACATTAGTTTCCCTTTATGCTTTACCAGATTATTTTGCTACATATATTAGATATGAAATATAAAAATATTCTAATTCCAGAAGACTCCTACCTCTATATATTCGTAGCAAATATAATATTTCTGGGTGAGATTTTCACTTCTGTATTTTAAATACGATCATTATTGAACTTGTTTTCCCGTCTAGACTTGGTAATTCATTTAGTGTCCAGTTGAGAATATTATAACTGTAACTTATCACTGGAACAGCTAAAGTATTGATTCCTATTATCTTATTTATTGTACATTTTTGTTTTACATTTATCTTTGTTTTAAGTATTAATCTAATGCAGCTATAATATTCCCATCTAACCTTTTCTTTCATATCTGTGTGTTAGACACTCTTTGCTTCATTAATTCCTAACTATTTGTAAGTCTGGCTTGGCTCTAATTCACTTACCTCTGTTTCTTTATCTAACATAAAATTATTATTATTATTATTATTACCACTAATACAACTATTCTCATCACTATTATTACGATTATTATTATCGTTGTTATTATTACCATTATTATTATTATCAACATCATCATCATAACTAATATTATTATTATTATTATTATTATTATTATTATTATTATTGAGAAAGTAGTGCATGCTATCAAAGTGACACGGGGGTGCAAATATACGAAGCTCAGTACAACTATCCTGATTACCCTCCTGATAAGGGTACACCAGGCACAATCATTACAACCATATGCGTGTGATATGGTCATTTCATATCAAGATAAACAGCGCCGGACATTGCAGGCGGGGCCCAGTTAGAATGTTCTTCCTATCGAGTAACCCATCCTCTCAAAAGCTCCCTGAATAAAGTTAGTTTAAGGATGTTGAACGAAATACCTATGTTTCCAAAATAGAATTATTCAAACCTCTCACAACACATGGCTATGATGCTCCCCCACTACTTCTGCTCGTGATCAGAGATGCACATGCCATCAGCCACTAAGGGACATGCTCAACTGGTTAAGTCAAACAACTGACAAGCAAATCTGTAGTATTAAGCAGAATATTTGCTGTAGCCCATTTTTTATACCAAGACCGATGAAATATTAGGGTTGATGTAATCAACACTAACCCCTCTCCGAGGCTCGTGAACCTCTGAGAAAATTTGAAATCAGTAATGATTATTGTTGTTGCTGTTGTTAATATGCCCTTTATTTGCCACAAGAGGAGGGAGAAATCTAACAGAGAAACGGGAAGTTAAACACGGGTATACAAAGATGTTATGCTACACACACACACAGACATACACACACACACACGCATACATGCATGCATACATAAATATACACATACAGAGAGGCTGACAGACAAATAGATATATACCGTAATTGTATATAAGTAAACTGATATATATAATAATTACATTATTATCATTAATAATAATAATAATGCCCGGATGCAGTACCAGGCAGTGGCTCTCGTGGCTTCTGATCTTAATTGATTGGAAGTGTTATCAGGTACATAGGTGGATTAAGAAATGTCTGGAAATGTATAAAAAACACCTACTCAGCGAAAGTATGAGATCGTAGAGAACCACACTGATTTTGAACAGTGACAACGAATCTCTCAATGCTGGAGATGTAAGAATTTGATGTGGCATTTTCCAAGCTGACTCTCTATCACCACTCGTCTTTTGTCTAACCTTAATACCTCTCGAAATTGCTCAACGATGTACAATACGGTTATAAAATGTTTGATAAAAATATAAATCATCTCATTTACATGATTCATTTAAAGTTTTTTTCAAAAAAAATACCAACAACTACAGGGCTTACTAGCAATTGTTAAACAATTCAGTGATGTCATCAGGATGCAATTTGGCATCGATAAATGTACAAAAGCTACCTTTTTCAAAGGAATAATGACAGAAATAGCCAGTGTTAATCTTGACCAGCAGAATACCATAAAGGAATTAGAACCAGCGGAGAGCTACAAATACCTAGGGGTATTTGAAGGGGACGGAATCAAACATTCCTTGAGGGGGGAAAGAATCAGAAGAGAATGTTACCACAGGGTAAGAGCAATATTTAAGACAGAGCTGAATGCAAGAAACAGGATCGAAGCGATCAATACTTTAGGCATACCAGTTGTGACTTACGGTCTCAATATCATTAACTGGTCAATTGCTGAAATACGTAATATTGACAGAAAAATACGAAAATTTTTGACAATACATAGAATGCACCACCCTAAGGTAGATACAGAATGACTTTATCTGCCAAGAAAATATGGAGGACGTGGACTTTTAGAAATGGAATTAACAATGAAGATTGCCACAATTGGCCTAGACACCTACCTGAAAAACTCTGATGATTAGATTTTAAAACTTGTCACAACGCATGAAAACAAGAAAGTATCATACAGAGTAACAAAACAGGCAAAGGACAACTTCGCTGTCATTTTGAATGTCTGCAAAGACATGGATTCGTCACGGTTGTTTGGGTCTCATTTTCGTAAAAGACAAGTTAGTTGTTATTAAAGCGATGCTTCCTGAACAAAAGATAACCCATCTTACATGGGTGATTGTTTCCTCGTTGAAAACTGATACGTGGCCATCTCACGTTGTTTCAGGAATTTGGGATCGTTTCGTAGACGTGTTTTCTTTGACATTTCTGACGGTGTTGTGGACTCTGTTTATTCCTCATCTTCATAAATAAATGGTTTAATATTGCTACGTGGAGGGGCTCCCATGTGACATATTTATTGCTATAGTTGCCATCATTGCAGTTGATTCTCATTGTATGTGCTGCTTAACGCTCGAAGAAGGAATTCTTTGATCTTAACTTCTGGCAATTAGAGGAAAGCCTCTCTCCCAGCAACCAGAACGATTTTAAATCGTTTGTTAATAAACATCGTCATCATCATCATCATCAGCAGCAGCAGCAGGGGATTATCAGAATCATGAGGGCATCTTTCCGAGTTCAAATCTCGACAATGTCAAATTTGCTTTCCATTTTTCCGAGTTCGGTAAAACAATATAACCGACAGAACACCTTTTCCCAAATTTGTGGAATTGTGTTTATACATATGTACATTCATGCATATGTACATATGTAGTTGATTAGTATTTACTACCAGACAAAAAAAGGTGTTAGTTACCATAATAGTGATTAATGCTGTTTTGGGGTCGATAAAATAAGTTCTAGTTGAGCACTGGAGTCGATATAATCGACACAGCCTCCTCGCCGACGAAATTACTGGCCGTTTGCCAGAATTTGAAGCCAATATTGTATTTTAGTTGTAATGTATTTGAAAACTATGAACAGCCACAGGCTCAACTAGAACCAGTGCTCAACTAGAACTTATTAAGAGACTGAGTCGACGCAAGCAAGATGTATATATAAATATTATTTTGGTCGAGACGGACAAAGAGACCAACAGAAAGACAGGCAGAGATAGATGAGAGAGAGACACAGAGAAAATAAATAAGTCCAAATTAATACCAAACTTTCTCCATCAATCCTATACAATGTGAAGCTGCTTGGTCTACACCACTCACATAATGCATAAAAAATTTACCATTACTATAAGAGTACGTAGAACGTCGACGTACATAAATGATATACAAAGACGAGAAGAATGCACAATACACATACGAACAGATCGATATAATACAAACTCTCACACACACATACAGACAAAAGTAATGCGTGAAGATAAATATGCACAAACATGTATACACCTGAGGCATATTGATCTCAGGTGTATACAAAACTGTTCGTACTTCTTAATTGTGGAAGACATCTACCTCCAAGGAAAACAATGCTTAATATTAGAAATATATTTGCCAAAACATGAACACACGGAACATTTCTTTCTAAGAGAAAACAGTAATATAAAAGATAGGAGACTAAGAAATAGATTTTAAATAACACTGAGACACATGTGCACGTAACTATATGTGGTCGGTAGAAGTGTATGCAGGCGTTTCGATATCTATATATATATACATATATATATACATACATATACATATATATATATATATATATATATATATATATATATACATGTATATATTTGTATACATATATATCTATCTCTATATACATATATACACACACATATATATATATATATATATATACATATATATATACATATACATATACATATATATATACATATATATATACATATATATATATATATATATATATATATATATATATATACATACACATATATATATAGTTTTACTAAAGAATTGAAAACAAATTCCAGGAGTATCTGACTTAGTAAAAGGAAATCTCAATAGAATAAATTAATTCAAGAGATAATATATATATACATGTGTGTTTGTGTGTGTGTGTGTGTGTGTGTAAATATATATATATATATACATACATATGTATACGTATATATACATACATATATCCATATGTATATACATATACACACGCAGAGACAAACACACACACACACGTAGACACATACACAATTATATGTATGTATGTATGTATGTATTTAGCCTTAACACGATTCCTCTTTCATTATTTTTCTGATGGCGTATCAACTTCCAGCAGAAAGTTTTGTTGAATTCTCGTCAGAGAATTTGTTTCCATGAATGATAAAATCGCTTTGTTAAAATTCACCATCACCTCATCAGGAGTTATGATAGAAAGATCAATAAGATAGTTTAATTCAAACTTTATATGGACGGCTAGAAGGCAGACATTTATATACAGAAAACAGCTGAAGTATCTGAATGATGTATCTAACCACTCTAATTGTAAGTCATGAGAATAGAAATTGAAATACAATAACTGAATCCCTAAATGTATGTCACTTTTTGCTCGCCCCGCACAACGCTACTGCTGCTAATCGCTTACTTCCAACTTTACTTACTACTACTCGGTGCTAGAGAGAGAGTCCGAGTTACTCAACGCTCTACAAAGAGAATCCGAGTTACTCGCGCCGTTTGCCCACGCTTCGTCCAAAGTTTCTTCACTTTGGGCAGAGATGGCATCACGTTCGGGCGCCGACTGGCACTCGTGCTCATGTATGATACTGCTGACGACGGTCTTTCGATCGCACCGCGTCTTCGGTACGCAGTTACCCGACAGGACTTCCCGTTTGTCAAAGAAAATCTTACCTCGACGCAATAAAGCAATCACACGACCCAGGCGTCCGCCTCTATCCGTGTCTCCTCGTTACCCCTCGGCTGCGCTGCCCACTCGCCTCTTCAAGCAAAGGCGGACCGACTCACCGCGGCAGCGGCTTTCTTGTCGCTTGACTGTTTCTCCTCTCCTGTTCATTATTCGTCGTTCGTCGCTCCTTTTCGCCGCGCACCCACTGCGCGGCCAATGCCGATCATTTTCGAACCACTTCCACCCGTCTTTCCGTCCATCTGTCCATCCGTCCGTCCGTCCCTCTCTCTCTCTCTCTCTCTCTCTCTGGATCAGTGGGCAAAATATCTTTGTATTTACTCCAGCTATTCATACTCTGACATTAAATCTGGCCTATAACAACTCACATTTAAACGTTTCGGTGTTCATAGACAAACTAGCACAAGAGTAATGGGGGTTGATTTAATCAATTAAAACGCTAAGTGGTGAAAGATTATTGCATTATTGCATCCGACAGAATTATATATCGGAATTGAAAATTCGCACTCAGAGTAATAGCATCAATATCTCAGGAGATATGTGTATATTTATAGACATACACACACACACACACACACACGGACACACACACAAAAACACAAGCGCATATACACATACACACGCATATGTATTTGTGGTTATGGCAGTGGGGTATTCTTATCTGTGCAATATGAAGAAACATATAAGTGAATATAAATATGTGTGTATGTACGTGTGCGTGCGTGCGCGTGCGCCTGTGTATGTGTATGTATATATATATGTGTATGAATATATACAGTATATATATATAAATATAAATCGATATGTACATAAATAGGTATATTTATATATGTATATATATATGGAGAGAGAGAGAGACAGACAGACAGATATATTATATACATACATATGTAAACATATATGTATCTTTATACAATACATATGTATATATATATATATCTTTATATACATAGATATATATATCTTTATATGCATATATATACACACGCACCCACACACACACATATATATATATTATATACATACACACACACATGCACGCACGCACACATGCACACACACACGCATAAATAAATAGTTAGACACAGACAGGTACATATTCCTAATAGCCAATAGTACGTATTTTAAATTTATTGCATTATGTCCGTGTTAGATTTATTGCTAAGTAATATCTCATAAAGTTTTCATCGCACTACTGTGAGATTTTCAATGGTTTTAAATTCATCAAATGATGTTTTTTTTTGTTTCTCTCTGTTATCATTTGAAACATTGTCCACAAAGTATGAAGTACATCAGTGTGGTGACATATAACGGTTTTGTTTTCATGGTTACTGATTTTGATTTTAAATTTCATTTGCTTGTTTTGTTGTTGACAAACTCATGTTTGTAAATTTTGTAGATTGTGCGAGTAAATATTCTTTTTTCTTGGGTGCAATTGTGGTCGTGGTGGCGTTGGTGATGGAAGTCGTAATTCTAGTTGTTCAAAATGAAGTCAGAATTCGTTTCCATTTTGGGTTCTGCCTCTGTGAATTGTTACATTTTTTTACATTATTGATCTAGTATCTTACTTTACGGCAGTTGTTGGAGTATGTATGTAACTACTCTAATTGAATTCACGGCAATGTTCACCGATTACTTTAACTACGCTGTGGGCCGTTTCTCCAGTATAGTTTACGTTCGTGTGCTTACACTGACCTTCAAGACAGCACTTGTGACACGCTTCATACATGGTTTCACAGTATTTTCAAAGCTTTAGCTGTTCGCAATCGGTAATTGTTTTCAGCATGTGTATTTCGTTAATAAATATGACTTACATGGCCGGGACTGGGCGTATTGCCTCGCTTTTTTCTATCACAATGATATTAAATTTCGTTTAATGCATTCATATATTTGCGATCGACACATTCCGGGAGTTACATCGCTAAGTATTACAGTTTAGAAACTCCCGTTGACATATCACGTGTCTTTCTTATCAGGATACTCTGATGCATGGGAATTGATCTTTTGTATCGATACCAATTGTGAATCGTTTCCTAGCTCCTCTATACATTCCGCCTGGATATTGTTAATCGAATTCAAATAAGTTTAGGTGAAGGCGAAAATCATGAACGTGATTTTAAGTTCACAGTATTGGCAGATTGCAATCCAGAAAGTTAGGTGAGTAAAAACCAGTTTAATTCAGGGGTTGAAATTTGAATTAGGTAAAATATGCGAGCGAAGGTTAGAAATTACATTCTCAAGAGAGACAAATGTCGCCAACACACACGAGATCGACATGGTGGAAAGAAGTTAGAGTGATTAAGAGACGGTCGGGCATCCCATGCATACACACACACACACACTTCATTTACTCTCACACCGTGTTTTGTACGCAACCACACAGCTACATACAAGCATACCTACACACAGGCATAAGACTAGTTCTCAGAAAGAGTCAAGAGCAGGAACATTTCATTGGTGAGGTCGACGAAAGGACTTGAACAAACAACCGATTGAGTGTTTAACTAACGCATTAAACAAACAATCGATTGGTTACTTGAATATTTTACCGGCTGACTAAAGAAGTGATATTGAACCAGTGCGTGTTTTCTATAATTATTGGCCCGATGACCTCCCCATTACATATACATAAATATACATATATACACATAAACAGATACATGCATATATATATATATATATATATATATATATATATATATATATATATATATATATATGAGAGGTATTGGTATCTAGAAGACCCAAAGAGTGGCAGGTAACGCTAAGTAAGTGCTTTGGACAAACTGTAGTGAAGCTCTTGGTTCGATATATCTTTATATACTTTATATTTTATTTCGAATCAAAATATTTACCACTATTTAACCATCTCCCACCCTGTCTGATGAAAAGATATCCACAATATCCCAGAAACAGTTGTAAGATTATATAACTCTTTCCTTGGCTTCGTTATTTCATTTTGTCCAACATATATATATATATATATATATATATATATATATATATATATATATATATATATAACAAGTGTACATAATATATGACCACATCTATACTTAGGGTCACTACAGGGGAGCATATATACATAATTTATCGACACTGAATAAAAAGTACAACGTTAAAAAAGATATTGACTAATATTAAATAACACGACTGAGAAAAAACAAGCAAACATCTCTCCGAAAATAACTCAGAGAAAAACTAATGAAATACAACGGAAATATAAGATAATATAATATAAAAATAAAAGTGTTTATTGAAAACACAAGCGTAAACGAGAAATGAAGGGAGAGCATGACAGGGTCCCTGCAGGCTTGAATATCGTAACGTGTGACAAAGCTAAGAACAGTAGCTAAAATTAACATACATACTGCTCTGATATCTCATTTTGCTCTCTATCTATAAACTATATTGTGTTTTATCAGTTGTGTCGTACAGGAATGAACGAGGAAATTTCTATGTTACGGCGTGCAAACATAACTAGCAAACATCTATGTGATATGTGATAAGGTAGAACAGTTGGTTTATATAAGCGATACTTTTATAGAGCCCTTTAGTCCGAAGGCGATAAAAAGTGCTCTGTCGTGTAATTGAGAACTGTATCAATAAGGTTTGCATGTTTTAGAAGGCTGGAGTAAATATCGTACTCTAATTATATCGAAATATTAAGGTTAATTTATGATGCATACATAGTCCGTCTTCTGCTTTCTCTCTCTCTCTCTCTCTCTCTCTCCTCCCCTCTCTCTCTAGTTCTCATGCATACATACATACATACATACTCGGAATTTCCCTCATTTCCAGCCACTATTTATTAAGATGATGCCTGAAAGACTAAATGTAACCCGTGAGTTAGACTGAACCAGAAACAGGTTGATGATAAATATCAGCTTCACTAAATATAATGCGTAATCACTATTTCCAATATAATCTAAAACACACACACATGTATATATGCTTATAAGTGTGTGTTAATTAGGATTTGATAATGCTCAGTGCATTAATTTGATAGCAAGAAATGTACTATATTCTAAGAGTGAAATGATTTGACAGCAACTCGAATTTCATGGATAAAGGAAAATAGCTGAGTTGATTTGCGTGACTTCGGAACACCATAAAAGGACTTTCCAAATTGAATCAGAAAAGTTTTCTGATTCATACAAGCTCCAATATCTTATAAGACACTTAAAATCTATATCAATTTAAGCTAATAATTAACTGAAGACGACCCATCAAGCCGAGTAAAATCGCAGTCATGGCAGATACTGGTGTCACACAAATTTGTACCTAAGCTTGTGGCGCATAAAAGCACCTCGGTGTCACGCATATGGCGCTTTGCCAGTGGCATGTAAAAGCACCCATTACACTCTCGGAGCTGTTGCCGTAGCAAACCATACTCGAGTCCGGTGGAGTCTTCCAGCGTGCCGTCCCGGTCAAAACGTCTGACACATGCCAGAATGACTAACGCATGTTAAATGATGATGATTAACGGTGATCGAAGTTAACTTTTCGATTAACTTCTTGTCTTTCATGTCTATTGTTGTTGTTGTTTGAGTACAGCCATTGTTGTAGTGTAGTCTAATCATTAGAACATGTCAGGTAACTCTGCAGAATTCATTTGAGCTGTATGCACCCTGTGTTCAAAAACGTCCAAGGTCAGCTTTGCCCTTCATTCTCTTAGGGTTTAATAGATAAAGTACCAGTCGTCTACTGGCATCGATTCTTCTCTTTGTTTCTGTCTGCCTGTCTGTCTATCTCTTTCAGGAAGAAAATTATTATGGAGGGGCTCTGTAAGACATAAAAATGCCCCAGGCACACCACGTGTCATGACAGTGTCTCGCCATCGGTAGTTTTCATTTCAGTTCATTTATAATTATATGCTTAAATATGTAATTATATATGCATGCATATTTCTATGAATATGTAAAAATAATATAAACATGTGTATACGAGCATGTGAATGCAGGTGTATATAAATGCACACACACACACGGAGGCATAAACACAGGCATGCACATATATATATATATAACAGTTCAGTCTCCCTCAGTAACCCTGACGCTACAGGTGGGTTTCCACTGCTTACCGTAAAGGGCATTTGATATTATCATTGCTTCATACATACATGCAAATGTACATAAATATATGAACACATTCATATATACATATGTGAGTGCGCGCGCGTGTGTGTGTGTGTGTGTGTGTGTGTGTGTGTGTGTGTGTGTGTGTGCGCGCCGCGTGTGTGTGCGTCTTCAGGTCATCTCTACAGATTTTCTATAGATTTTACAGCCAGCACTGAATTCGTTACGACATTTCGTACCCGGGACACATGACGTAAACAACAATGAGAGTGAAGGTGAGAAATGGTTAATAGGCGTATATACCATATTTTGGGAGTTTCGCTCCTTCACCAGCTCCCATCTAACCCATTAAACATTTATGAAATACTACTGACGTGTAAATATGAATGACAGTATTTCGTCATGCAGCCGTAATATGCTAAAGGGTATATTGAACGTTATTATAAAAACGTTTAATAAACTTGTAGCACATTATGGCTCCATAACGAAATATCCTCTGCCTACAATCATTAATATATTTTGAGATCACCACTACTTTTTTATCTCTCCTTCTTCCTAGCTCTCCAGTCTGACCACCTCTGGCCGGCATTCGCCATGACTAAACCTTTCCCGTCTAAACCCGTCTTTGTTTTTTGTTTTGTGTTTGGTAAATTCCGACTATATATATATATATATATATATATATATATATATATATATATATATAGGAGAGTATTGTAGTTCGCTTGAAGCATTGTGTATTGTTTGTAAAGAATAAAAGTTTAGAATGGTACAACAATGCACTATAAAACAAGAAATAGACTATATACCTCTGCTGAGACTCCAGCCAAGAAGATCTGAAGAAGGAATTGTAATTCCGAAATATCATCGGACTATAGATAACCAAATTACAACAGGTATATAGTCTATTTCTTGTTTTATAGTGCAGTGTTGCATTATTCTAAACTTTTATTCTTTATATATATATATATATATATATATATATATATATATATATATATATACATATACATACATACATGCATACATACATACATACATAAAAACATACATACCTATATTAATACATGCATACATATATACACACATACATACATACATAGATGTATGTGTTTACAAGTTCAGATTTCTCCCGGTAATTATTGGGGCCTTGGGATATATAACATACTGCTTAAATAGCAATCTTGAGAAATTAGGTTTCTCAAAACCAGAAAGAAGAAAACTAATTCGAGCACTACAGATCGAACCTATAACTGGAACTGTAAAAATCTGTAAAACTTTCCAAAAGTTTATCATTTAAATATGTATGAAGATGTCTACATATGCAACCATATGCATGAGAATAATACATATAACATACAAATCTGCTCATACATACATACGTACATACATACATATAAATTACATAAATACATACATTCAAATATACACGCAAAAATACCCTGTTGTTGACGTTGAAATTCCAATGAAAGAGCCTTCGATCTAATTTTAAAAAACGGTTCTTTCTCTATTGGCAGGAAATTTTGAAATAAACTGAAAAATGACCTACATACATACATACATACAGACATACATACATAATTGTTTTTTTGCAAGGTCAGATTTCGAAACAGATAAAGTTATATCTCGTGGAAGCCAGCCTGAGGGAGCCGACCCCCATTTACTGTAAGCAAAAATGGTGTTCTTCCAGTGAACCAAACCTAATCCTTAGAATTCCATTTTGGAGACTTTATTCTTACAAGGAAATGGAATTTCGAGTCCCACGACAACATTCAACATTTTCTTGCCAAAGGGATTTTCATCTCAATATTTACTCGTTATTATTCATAGTTTTATCTGTTATGACATCCAATATCCCCAAAAAGATAAATATGTCATGTTATATATATATATGTGTGTGTGTGTGTGTGTGTGTGTGTGTGTCTGTGTTGTGCGTGCGTGCGAGCATCATATATACATATAACATATATATATATATACATATATATATAGAGATAGATAGATAGATAGATAGATATACATATATTAATACACGTACACACAAACCACAAATGCACACACACGCACACACAAACACACACACGTATATATATATATATATATATATATATATATATATATATATATATATATATATATATGTATATATAAATGACTAGTGTAAGATGTGGGTTCAGAGAATCGTGCAGCTATCTCAGAAAGCTCCCCTTACCGATTCGGCTATCAGTCCACATAGTAATAAGTTACAAATCAGTGTTAAGTATCTATGTGGTTGAAAATCCAGGCAATCAGATCGATCAAGATGTCTAATGAGCAGTATATAACGCCATAAAATATGCCTGACCACGTGATGTCCATAGAACTACGGCCGCTTCATGTAATATTAATGTCAGTCCGGAAGAAGGAAGAAATTATGTGTACAGGTTTGCATTGATATCTATGCAGAGTAAAGAAAGCTAGCTCATCAGATCACAGAATCCTCATGGTAACACCAACAATTAATATAAATATACAAAATTCCTTCTTTAAACATACAATGTATGGAAATCAGAAGCTAGACAAAATATAATTGATGTGGTCAGTAAATGTTTAAATCATCAGTTGTCTTGTTCCCTGATATGTGATTAAATCAATTTTACATCTATATAATTACTTTCGATCAAAATACATTAATATATTTTTTGCTGAAATTTTTGTATTGACTTCTGTTTGTTATTATTTGTTACTTTATTTTTACTTATTTCTTCTTGCAGTTTGGAATGGGGAATCCTTCATTTCTATCTTGCACTTTAACTTAATTTTGTGAAATAATGTAATATATCTGTACTTTTACTGACTATTTCGATCTTCCATAAATTGTATATACACAGAGATTTTGCTTGTATATTTAGTGTTGAGTTTAAGGCGACGAGCTGGCAGAAACGTTAGCAAGCCGGGGGGAAATGCTTAGCGGTATTTCGTCTGCCGCTACGTTCTGAGTTCAAATTCCACCGAGGTCGACTTTGCCTTTCATCCTTTCGGGGTCGATAAATTAAGTGCCAGTTGCGTACTAGAGTCGATCTAATCGACTGGCCCCTTCCTCCAAAATTTCGTGCCTTCTGCCAAGAGTAGAAAAAAATATATTCGCTTTATTTTTAAGATGTGCTCGTTACATTTGGGGTATTATTTGTGTGTGCGTATGTGTATGTGAGTAAACACATGCATAAATATATATCACCACTGCCTGCCGAGCGGGAACGTGCAACTCTGAATAGCAGTTCTGTATGATGCGTTTGCAGCTTCAATACGGAAGTTACTCTACCTTCGGTAGTCGAGTACTATTTCATTTCACTTCGTTTGGCATTTATGTGCGTACTCTCTCTCTCTCTCTCGTATATATATATATATATATATATATATATATACGCGCGCGCGCACATACACACACACACACATATATATATATATATATATATATATACATATATGTTTCGTTGTGTTTGAGTGGGTGTTTGTGGGCGTGTATAAATTGAATTAGAACAACGAGTAAATATTACGGTAAAGATGGGTCGTTTTCTTAGCGAGAAATATAGAAGTGTGTTAGTAGAAACATTGGAAATCAACACCACTGCCAAGATGTAACCGACAGCAATAGCAACAGGATGAATAAAGGTGACAAGAACAACAGTTACATAAACTACAACAACAACGGCTATAGCAACAACAACGACCGTGAAAAACATCAAGGAATATCGAAATGATAATCTCAGAAACAAATATCAGGAATGTATTGGAAGGAGTAAAGGGTAATGGGGGAAGGAAAAGGTGTGTTTGAGGAGGAGAAGGTAGAGGAGGAGGGGAGGAGGAGCATCTAGGATGCTAAGTAAGTGAAGCAGAAGGGAAGGAATGAAGGAAGTAAGGAAGAAAAGAAGAAATTAGAAGTATAAACAATAAATAGAAAATAGAAAATGGAATGAATTCCTGAAGGAAAAATATGTGTAAATGTTTTATAAGATCTTGACAGTGGAGGTTTGTGTGATTGTGTCTGTTTTCATTTGTGCGTGTGTACGTGTGTGTATTATATTTTTGTATACGTGTGTGTGTGTGTGTGCGCGTTGTGTGTGTGTGTGTGTGTGTGTGTGCGCGTTGTGTGTGTGTGTGTGTGCGCGCGCGTGGCTATTTGTGTGTCCGTGTGCGCGCGCATGTTTTACGCGTGTGTCTGTGTACGTTTGTTTCATTAGGAGCATATGTGACATTGCATATTTTATATACATATTTATATTTGTGTGTGTGTGTGTGTGTGTGTGTCTTTGTGTGTGAGTGTGTACGTGTGTAAAGACGTGCTTTTGTACATGTGTGTGTGTGTCTAGATATTTCTCAAAATATGGCTTTCCATAAAACCACACGCACGCATAGTGACAACCATGATCTATATATATATATATATATATATATATATATATATATGTATATATATATATATATATATGGGGGTCTGTGTGGGAGTTGTGTATATGTAACTGTACATGTAGGCGAGTGCGAGTGTCTACATATATATATATGCACACACAAGTATGCAGCAATGCTAATATAAATGTATGCACGTATAGATATAGTTATGCATATATGCATATAATCATATATATATATATACACACATGCGTTCATACATTTATATGTATGCGTGTGTGTGTGTGTGTGTACGTTTGTGTGTGAACGCCAACACAAGTATATTCGTACATATATATATATACATATATAACTACACACACACGCACATATATATATATATATATATATATATATATATATACATACACACACACATTTATATATGCATATAGGCGTACAGTATCATTGTGCATGGAGGTTTTTATATTGGAAAATAGTTCGACACGTGTGTAATGACTGAGATTTTCCCCTGAGCAGGAAACATTGGGTTTAATAAAAATTCTTCGCTTCGCAAACATCATTTCTGTCTTTCCATTACATTATCTGCCGTGTTATTCAAATTAATACCTCACGGCTATTTTTGCCTTCTACACGCTTTTGAATATACTAGAATATTACACTATTTCTATACACCTTCGTGTTTTCTTTTTTAAATACCAATACACGCCCACCCATCTACACTTATTCACATATACACTCACTATATATATATATATATATATATACACACACACATACATGTATGTGTGTGTGTAAGCATATATGCATATCAATATCAATATATATAAATGTGTGTGTGTGTGTGTGTGTGTGTGTATATATACATATATATATATATGCTCATATAGATGAGCTTGTGTGTTATAATTTTACGTGCGTATATGCGTCCATAAGCTGGTATGTACGTATGTGGTGTACGACTCAGAATGCCTGTTCCTTCGTTGAAACCGCACATTGATCAAAAAATATCTAAAGCACTAGGAAAATCCTTCGATACGACATTCATGAATATATACACATCTTCTATATCAGCCTCCATCTTAGCATATATCAGGCATAGAATTTGAAGAAATTCCACGAAGAAACACCATACCACTCTACTTCCACACAACAGGGAGTTTAACATTTTTCTATGATAATCAAATTGTTTATAGAACAGTGAACATCTGGGGAGAAACATATGGCCATACGTCTTTTACTGAGACACTTATATGAACGTCAAAGCAGAACAGAAGCAATTTTTTATACTAACAAAGCCATGACAAGCCTCACTCAAAACCCAACTCTACAAATGGAAACAGGAAATACCCTAAATAAGGACATCAATTAAAGACAGGACCGGCTTAAACTTACCACCTATACTCTTTTACTCTTTTACTTGTTTCAGTCATTTGACTGCGGCCATACTGGAGCACCGCCTTCAGTTGAGCAAATCGACCCCAGGACTTATTCTTGGAAGTCTAGTACTTATTTTATCGGTCTTTTGTGCTGAACCGCTAAGTTACGGGGACGTAAACACACCTATATATACATATATGTATTCATTGTGTGTGTGTGTGTGTGTGTGTGTGTGTGTGTGTGTGTGTGTGTTATAGCACAGCCAGCCTAACTGCGATGTGTTGTTTATAATGACTTTGACGCCGTTGGAAGTCCGGTAAAGTCATTTCATGCATCTAAATTATGTCCCTTGGCGAAATATTCTCGGCACCGGCAGTGGCTCAAATGTATCAAGTTATTTCATGGTATTGTGAATCATCAGCAGTAGGAACCCAAACAATGAATACCAGACATATATCTGACAAGCTGTACAGATCAATACTGGTAAAAGAACCAGTGATGTTAGGAAAACCTGGCAGGGTGTGTATAAGTTAGCTACAAGGGAGAAAAGGAGCAGTTTTAGCGAGTATTAATAAGCATATCAAAGCTAAATTGGATGTAGTATTTCTAACGCCGTAAACTGCGGTCAACACCCCAAAAGTTTATCATTTGCCGTCTACGCGAAATGATGTACAGGTCGTGCAACGCAGTGTAAGGCGTTATAAGCAACACATACAAGTTAGGTTCAGTACGCTATTTGTTATTTGTTAGAAATGCTGCTTCTGTCATTAGTAGCTAATTCACATACACACGCATACATACAAAAACATATACCATATATATATAGTAAATCAAAAAAAAGAAAAACGAAGAAGAAACACACGAAAAAGCAACAACGCGAGGAATTGGTACATGTAGAGTATTAGCAGACGCTCAGGAAAGGAAAGAAAGGTGGTTTTACGTTTCGAGCAAAGCTCTTCTTCAGAAACAGAGGATGACGGGGAAAAAAAAAATCGCCAACTATTCCCATGTGGTTACTACTATTTAACACAGTCTTTTACTTGAAATTTGTAGACGGAGAAATTTACCTTGAGTCTATTAGATGCCATGGTGCCTAACCACTTACTGTGTTAGCGGGGTACTTGTGAACATATTTCTGCGTGGATACATCTTTCAGATGTATCCACAACTGATTCAAATCTGGCGTAGAAAATAAAAAGACGTGCTTCACACATCAGTTTAGTTATCAGCCATAACCAGTAGAAGGGAATCAGCTTCCTCAGTGTAACCAGGTGACATCGTTGCTTCTGGCAACGCCCTATCATCTTTAACTAAGTGGATGAGATATTCCCAGTTCTTAGACATGTTTATGACTGAGGTTGTCGTGCAGCAGATCATGGCCACCATATTCAAGAGCCGCGAGACGATGAAGCCTTTTGGTAACTGGTGCCAGACGTGTGAAGAACGAGGGTGTCGCGTACATGTATTTTATGATAAAAGACAGTATTTTATTTATTCGAAGCTGTGGAGATTCATGGGAGCGTTTGGCATCCAGCAACTCACTATTGTTCGCGTTGCGTCCTGGATGTCGTCAGTCGAAAAATAATCGGTAGCTAATAATTAGTTTTTTTATTTTTATTTTTAATGTTCTGGTTTAATATAGGGACGCTCGTGGCATGGTAAGGGCCCAAAATAATTTCCATATTATTGCATTTGAAATAGATGTCTTTCTGTCCAAGAAATATATTTAATATATTTTTGGAATCAATTACAATTTGGCTTCAGTATCCCAAAGTGTAAGAATAATCTTTGTGTTTTACTTATCAGCTAAAGTATATTATATCTATTTACAACTCTCTCTCTCTCTCTGTCTCTCTCTCTCTCTCTTTCTTTCTCACACACACACATATATATATCACAAGTACAAATGTATATAAATATATATATATATATAGATATGTGTGTGTGTGTGTGTGTGTGTGTGTGTGTGTGTGTGTGTGTGTGTGTGTGTATATATATATATATATATATATATATATATGCATATATACTCACACACACAGATATACATATATATATATGTGTATGAATATCAACAAAATTATACACACATATCTATTGCGTTTATTGCATGTAAATAAGCAGCCATCTCCCTAGGTTACACTATAGAAGTAGGAATAAAAAATAATAATTTCAAATTGCATGTAGAAAATAAATACGATCTCGAAATTTTTTTTTTAGAAACGAAAAACAAAATCTCTAACAACAAAATAATAAAAGATTTATTAAATTTAATTCTACCTGCAAAACCCGTGCCTTCTCAGCATTGTTGCGTGATCATTTTCCTGCAATTGGCTAAATTTTCAGTTTGTGTACTATTAAATCAAATACTGAACCGAAAAATCATTCTGTTTTTGGGGATTTTTTTTTCCATATTGTTCATTGCAAACTCTATTACAAGATGCAAATATTCGTATTTAAATATAAACGTACATTTATTTAGTTATTTATTCATTTATGTATTACATTGCCGTTTATCTAGAATATAAATATATTGTCATTATTGACAATGCGACTAAAATATTATGTCTAACCTATCTATCTATCTATCTATCTATCTCTCTATATATCATACACACATGCATATATATGTGTATGTGCGTGTTTGTGTGTGTGTGTGTGTGTGTGTGTGTGTGTGTGTGTGTGTGTGTGTACATCATAAGCGAGTGAATCACTCCAAGAGTATAAATGTTCGCCCCCTCAAGAATGTCAGAATAGAACAGAACCCGAGCAGGTAAACATAGCAAATAGATGATGGTATATGACTATAGCTTAAAATGAGGGTTTCTCATAGATATCAGTTGAAACCTAATGTATTGAAGAAATTAATGGAAATAGAGTTGAGTGGAGGAGATCAAGAAAGACAAAAGTGGTGAAGATCAGGAAAGACAAGAGCGGAGATCAAGAAAGAGAAGAGCGGAGAAGATCAAGAAAGAAAGAGAAGAGTGGATCAACCAACACAAATGACTTGTTTATAGTGATCAAATGTATCTGCTGTACATTAGGTCACGCTCTCCATCAAATGCACGTTGCCTGACCAGGTACACGGTGTATCACATGTCAGATGGCGAAGTAACCACAGAGCAGCGTGAGATGAAGTGTCTTTACTCAAGAACACAACGTATCTCTCTGTCTAAGAACAGAAACGAAGATCTTGCCGTCGGAATTGCATCACCCTAACCACGCACTCTCGCAACGTGTTGTATATATTCCATGTAACATATAACAAGTAGTGTTCCTAACGAAACGATTCTGAAGTCTTAAAAATGCCAAAACGGATAAGTGGACTTTAGTGCTCGATGGAATAAAACAAAACTGTGACGAATATATTAACATTATCTAGGCGGCGAGCTGGCAGAAACGTTAGCACACCAAGCGAAATGCTTAGCGCTATTTCGTCAATTTTTACGTTCTGAGTTCAAATTCCACCGAGGTTCACTTTGCCTTTCATCCTTTCGGGGTCGATAAATTAAGTACCAGTTGAGTACTGGGATCAATCTAATAGACTGGCCCCCTCCTCCAAAATTTCGGGCCTTGAGTAGAAGAGAATATATTAACATTATCAATAACCTTCCCCAATAGATCTTACATCGTTTGCAATAAGGTAGAATGAAAGTGTTTTAGAAAAAATATTTCGAAAAGGAAATGTTTAGGAGAGAAGTCATATTATTGCATTCGTTTGATATGAATGACCGCTTTAGTAAGTATTTTGACAATGGAATCGGGGCGAACCTTAAGCTACGCTAAATTTAGTGGATTAAATATTCAAGTTATATGCAGCGGTGAATTCTTTGCAATTCCGGTTTCATAAAGAACGGTGTTAAATATACAAGATAGTTCTATGCTATACTAAAACTTATATTTGTTTTGTTTCATTATTTTTGAAACTAACAACAACTATATCAAGGATAAAGGTAGTTAGAACTAACCAGATGCGGAATTGTAACGTGTATCTAATTTCGGTTGGTGGCTCATACTGACAGGATAATAGTGTTTACACGAGAGTGTAGTGTAAATTACAGTATCTCATTGAACTCAACTAGAAGAATAGAACGTCTTTCAAATATGTGGTGTGACATGGTGGCGGGGGGGGGGGGGAATTATTGTAAGGGAGATAATCTCACGTAGGTAAATCTTGACGGGATCAGACAAATGAACTTTTAATCGAAGAACAAAGAAATTCTTAAAATTGCCTGCCATAGCTAATCCTGATTAGTGCCATTTGATTCTTAGTCGTCAAGGCGCATGGCTTAGTGGTCGTGAATTCAATTCCCGGCAATACATTGTGACCTTGAGCAAGGCACTTTACTTCTCATTGCTCCAGTTCACTCAGCTGGCAAAAATGAGTAGTACCTGTATTTCAAAGGGGACAGCCTTGTTGCATTTGGTGCCACACTGAATCTTCCTGAGAACTACGCTAAGGATACACGTGTCTGTTGGATGCTCAACCAGTTGCACGTTAATTTCACGAGCAGGCCGTTCCCTTGATCGGATCAACTGGAACCCTCGTCGTCGTAACCGACGGAGTGCCATTCTTATTAAAAATCATCATCGTGACATAACCAGAGGCCAATAAATCGAACTAAATTAAGCATTGTACGAAGATATAAACGAGAGATGTTGCTGATAAGAAAGGTATAGGTTTAAGTTAATTAGTAATAGAATTAATTGATTGTCGACCAGCCTGTCCTTCTACTGACCCTCTCATTTGATGACCACGTGGCAAATACAAGATAATTAATATCATCACCATCACTATATGTTACTCTCGCAGGCGTCACTGATTTAGAAAATGAGTAAGCCAGGGACGCCATCTGCATAGAAAATTAGTTAAGTTAGTTAACATGATTATTATATGTCATGTACCCAAAAACAAAAAAAAACTAAAATCAAGTGTAATGGGCTCATATGGAGATGCCGCTTGCTTATAAATTCAAAGTCGAATTTGTTAAGATGATTGCTATACATCACGTAAAGATTGTTTTAAAAATCAGATCAGGCGCAGACGTGGCTGTGTAGTAAGACGCTTTCTTCCCAACCACATGGTTCCGGGTTCAGTCCCACTGCGTTGCACATTGGCCAACTGTCTTCTACTATAGCCTCAGGCCGATCAAAGCCTTGTGAGTGGATTTGGTAGACAGAAACTGAAAGAAGCTCGTCGTATAAATATGCGCTTGTGTCTGTGTGTGTGTGTGTGTGTGTGTGTGTGTGTGTGTGTGTGTGTTTGTCCCCCCACAATCGCTTGATGACCGATGTTGG
The DNA here is from genome assembly GCF_046866305.1 of Octopus bimaculoides. NCBI lineage: Eukaryota > Metazoa > Mollusca > Cephalopoda > Octopoda > Octopodidae > Octopus > Octopus bimaculoides. The sequence goes on along the minus strand of NC_142933.1, from coordinate 3,258,082 downwards.
TGTGTTTATATCTCCGTAACTTAGCGGTTCGGCAAATGGTACCGATAGAATAAGTACTCGGCTTACAAAGAATAAACCCTGGAGTTGATTTGTTCGACTAAAGGCGGTGCTGCAGCATGGCCGCAGTCAGATGACTGCAACAATTGAAAGAATAGAAGAAATATTGTGATGATGATGTAAATAGACGGAAATATACCCGGAGTTATCGTCCGTGTTCAACGAAGGAATCGATGTTGCAAAACCCCAGGAAATATCACATTTTATATATTTTCTTCAATTTAGTTGCATAAATTTCTAAATCTTCATAGAATCATTATATTAGGCTCGATTGCTTATTGCATCTTGCTCCATAGTTAAGAGATTGTTGAGAGTATAACACAAGAAACTGGTTTAGTCAATCAAAGATTTCCATTCCTCATGTCACTCCATGATTAAGCTACTTTAAAGCGTTCAGTTCTATACACTGTTTCAGTGGGTTGAAGATGTGGTCCATGTCCCCGATGCCTTTTATATTTAAGCATCATTAAAACTGAACAACGGTTTTAAATAATTGCTATGTCCTCAATACAATTTCATAGTCAAACTTATTCAAAATGCATAAAAAAAGTGAGGTTCGGTGTGTTTAAAATGTTTATATCACCGATGTCGCTCCAAAGTTAAGGATATTTAACGTGCGGCAATCGAAGGCACGAATGCTGTCACAAACAGAACGATGTGATAGATAATATAATATGAAAGATAACATTAATCATTGTTGCTGGTGTTGTTTGTTATCACATAAACATTTCTGGTTATCTTCGCCGTGCAATTTAATATATTAACAATAACGTAGCTCGCTCTAACTCCCGATTTCTCTTTAACTGTTTAATTATATAATTATTTCTAGGTAGCTATTTGATGCTCCTTATGCTATATATGTCAACGCTAATTTAATTGCTATTTTAGTTTATAAATCAAGTAATTAATGAACTAACTAATTATCTCTAAGTGATTAAGCAGGAAATCTGAGCCGTTTTTGACTCAGATCTCAAGTGGGACACTACTGCGATGATACTGAAAATCTACTCCACCTTAGGTCGGTTCTTTAAGATTTGGTAGTTCTTTCGAAAGTCTTCCGATGACAAAATCAATAAGTTGGCAGTCGACAGATCACTGTGACATTGGAGTGTAATTCTAGATGTTAGAATAGAGATTAGTGAACTAGGACGAGATAGGGTAGAGGAAGCGGATGGGAATCATAGAGGGGGGGGGGGAGAGAAAGAAATGATAGGGGATATTAATGAGGGGTTTAGGTTTTGAGAAAGATATACAGATATTAGTAGTGTTTGTGTGTGAGAGGGGAAGTATGTAATACATAGGGTGGGGATTGAAATAAACAAAGAAACGGAGAGGCAGGAGAGAAGAAAATGCAAGAGGTAGTAAGAAGGAAGAGGAATCAATAGTTATAGAGAGATAGAGAGAAGAATAGATGAAGAGGTGGAGAGAGTGAAGTGGGGAAGGATGTAGAGTCAGGGGTTAATTACTCATACACACATAGATGCACACACACATACATCCATGCGCCTTTATGTATGAATTTATATAGAAATTTGGAGATGCAACCAGGAGAGCTGAACTGAAAAGATGAGTGTATATATATCATTTATTATTAATAATCGGCTGACGCTACGGAGTAACTTGGGGGCCGAGAGCTTCGTGCATTTGTAACATAGGTGATAGCACATGAAACTCCTGGTCATTGGGTCACGCGGTACATTTTCCTTTGTTATGATAGATAGATAGATAGATAGATAGACGGACAGACAGACAGACAGATAGATAGATAAATAGACAGACAAACAGATAGATAAATAGGCAGACAGACAGATAGATAAATAGACAGACAGACAGATAGATAAATAGACAGACAGACAGATAGATAAATAGACAGACAGACAGATAGATAAACAGACAGACAGACAGACAGACAGACAGACAGACAGACAGACAGACAGACAGATAAAGATAGATAGATAGCGAGTTATATAAATATACAAACTACAACAGTTCATAAAATATATTTCCTATGTTTTTAGGTTGTTGAAAATGTGGAATGTTGATTCTAAATATATTATCAAATTTGGTTTATGCATTCTACTTTTAGAGCTAAACATATCTCTGCTGATGTGATCGCTTCCACGCCGAAATTGGAGATATCATATGTACCTTACATATTGGATAAATATATTAATGATACGCTGGTTCCAAAATTGCCATCGATTTTAATCCGTTTAGCTCTCATAGATCAATGATCTGTTATTTTGGTACCAAAAATTACAATGGTGATTCTCTTAATATATCAGGTGCTATCAACGCAATCTGCGTATTACAACCAACGTTTATTTCTGAAAGACAGCTTATAGGGCACAGTATCGTAATTTAATATGAATTGTAACGTTGAAGGCAGTCACATGACAGAACTGTTATCACGCCGAACAAAATGCTTAGCGCATATCCTTCGTCTTTGCCGTTCACAGTTCAAATTCAGCCGAAAGTCGACTTTACCTTCTATCTGTTCGGGAGTTGATAAAATGAGCACCAGTAGCACACTGGGGGTCAAAGTAATCCTCTTACCCCCTCCCCCGAAATTGCTGACATTGTGTCAAAATTTGAAACAAATATGAATTGTAACTGAAAAATAAACAGCGCATAGAGCATGGTTGGTTATTTAGCAGAGAAGAAGCGTCTTTTACATGAATACCATATCCTATTGGGATGATGCCGAAACTACCCTCGACCATGATGTCTGATATTGTATGACTGTGTGTGAAGAAATTCGCTTTCAAACCAGATTGTTTGGGGTAGAGTCTTACTGCGCCTGAACTTGGGCAAGTCCCTTCTATAATAACCCTGGGCCGACCACAACAAGCAATGCTTCATGAGCGAATTTGGTAAACAGAAACTGTGTGGAATCCACCATATATCATCTCTGGGAGTGGGGAGAAAGAGCGTGAATGAATATGGGTGAGTGCATCTGTATGTTTGTCTTTCTCTTTGTCTTTTTTTACAGTTTGACAACCGCTGTTGGTTTCTTTACACTCCCCATAACTCAGCTGACAGAATAAGTACCAGACATTACAAAACATAAGAACTGAGATCGATTTGTTCGATAAAACCTTTCGAAGTGGTGCTCCAATATGACCACACTCCAACGCCTTAAACAACTAAACGATAGAAATATATAAAAGACTAATATTTCCCAGGATAATTCCGTTGAACGTTGTAGCAGTGAGAAAGGCAATAACAAGGAGGCTCTCACTGCTACCAATCCGACCATGACATCCAGAAAAATTAGTGTCTACAACAGAAAGAGCGGTTGTAAGAGTATCTGACGCCTCAAAAATAGCCATAGCTATAATGTTGATAGGAACTCTATCGAAAATTACAGCAGCCTCAACAGAAACACAAAGCACTCACGCATAGAAACGTGTCCTCCATTCTTTGTCAGGCGTCTCCGAATCCAGGATCTCATTGTCAGAAAAAGGTTGAGAGGTTGGTATTCAGACGAGAAGAAGCAGGTATAAAAAAAGAGTAGAAAATATATTCTCATGAAGTTTCGGCTATCCTTCAGAAAGGAACTCATCAATCATCGATTCACTACTACTACTAGTAGTAGTAGTAGTAGTAGTTATAATAATCTTTTCTACTCTAGGCACAAGGCCCGAAACTTGGGGGGAGGGGGCCAGTTCATTGGATACGCAACTAGTACTTAAATTATCGACCCCGAAAGGATGAAAGGGCAAAGTCGACCTCGGCGGAATTTGAACTCAGAACATAAAGACAGATGAAATATCGTTAAGCATTTCTGCCGGCGTGCTAAATTTCCTTATTTCTTTATTGCTTACAAGAGGCTAAACATAGAGGGGATAAACAAGGACAGACAAAGGGATTAAGTCGATTACATCGACTCCAGTGCGTAATTGGTACTTAATTTAGCGACCCCGAAAGGATGAAACGCAAAGTCGACCTCGGCGGAATTTGGACTCAGAACGTAACGGCAGACGAAATACCGTTATGCATTTCGTCCGGCGTGCAAACGTTTCTGCCAGCTCGCCACCTTACATAATAACAATACCAACAACCTATTTCACCATAGCCAACAGGAAGAGGAAAGCATTATAACGACCGGTCGAGGCACTCCACAAGTCAGCAATGCTCGCGCACTGCATATGTATAGCTGTAAGATCATTTTCCGGTCTGCACGCATCTCGGAAAGCTTCACCTGGTGACTATCACCTACCTGTAGAGTTTATCTTCAACCGGAAGTTCCCGCAGGTAATTCTGCCACAAAAGGACTAAATCATCTACAAAAATCTGTAAGCGTCCCGTAACATCTATGAAAGGGAGTGAAACATTTCTGAATGTAGTCATCGATATCACTAAACATTCATCTCATCTCAAACTGAACGCTTTCGATCATAGGCCAGCTGGTTCTTATTGGACACTGGCCTAAACAAAATTAACTATTATAATATCTAGATCAACGATCTGGACAAATATGGTGATTAACAACATTTGCTGACGCCATTTTCATTCTTCTTGCCAGAACTTGAAGACAAATATCCATGTTATCACTTACCACTGATTCAGAAAAGGGTACATTGACTGATGTGATTCTAGGTACACTGTGACTTGGAAAAAGACGAAATAATAATTGACGAAAATTCTTTACCCAAGTTTCTCTGAATCATCGTTGACCAGTAACTAAGCAACAACAACGTTTTCGGTTGTTAAAAAGACAAGAAAGAACAACAAAATAATGAAAAGCTAAAAGAAAACCACATAATTTCTGCCACAATGCATTCAGTCCGGCAACGCTCCGGCAACGACCTATCTACCAATGGAATATTTTATCCGATTTCTTTCTCCATAAATTCTTCCTTTCCTTTGGGTCATTGCGACTCATGATCGATTCAGTTAGGGTATTCTTGAAATAATTGTAAAGTAAAATCACCACAAGATACAAACAACAACAACAACAACAACAACAACACCAGTAAAATATTCATCCAACAAATAAAGAACTTTGATTTAAAATATCTGACTTATAGAATATGCATTGCTGCTCCAAGCCATGTTTTTGCTTCATAACGAATACATAATGTATAAGATTTCCCTTGTGTAACGTGGCATTGCGTAATCTCAAGATTATGGTTTTGAAGATTTTCCTGTAGCGTTTCCTATATTTATATGTTTTCGTTCGGTTTGTTTTTGATATTCTGCCTCTATGTATATGTGTGCATATGTATGCATGTATGTATGCGTATGTGTGTAGGTTTTGGTGTATGTGTTTACGTGTGTTTGTTACTTGGTGTTTCCTTTTTGTTTCATCATCGGAATCCGGTGGTAAACTGCCGAAGCTTATGTTGTGCCCATGGGATAACGTATACTTGCATACTCTTAAACACACACATACACACACACACACACACACACACACACACACACAAAGAAGTATATATATATATATATATATATATATATATATATATATATATATATATATCCACATATACATACATATACCTATCCGTTTAGGTTGAAACTACATAGATTGCAACTATTAGTTTCACGTTTTACTGATTTTCAAGCAATCAAAGAAATAAAATATATTTTCTTATTTATATACGCGATAAATTATATAAAAAAACCTACCTTGAACAAGCATATTACAATGTAGAACTTTTTGATGTAGAGAAAACATTCTTCTATAAACCAGTTAGTCCTTTTGATGTATCACGACAAAAATAAAGATTTTTTTTATTCACGTAAACTAAAGATTTTTTTTATTTTATAGCGTGAAATAATATATTTACACGACTATTTGGGTTCCAGCCGTTAGATGATTTTAAATATTTTTACAAATAGCACTAAACATTTCTTTTACTTCTAGTCTCCGAAGATTCATAAATAGTATAAAATTTTAAATGAAAGTAATATTAAATTTAGCTTCAGCTGAACATAAAATTTTGTCACAGAAATAGCACATATCAAACGTAAAAAGCAAAAAAAAAAAAACTTAACCAACCATCTAGATCGAATACTTCCCGTTTATATATGAGTTTCAACCACCGTAAATTATCCATTAAATAAATTATGCCTTTTTGAAATCGAGAGTATATTGTACAAACTATTTACTGCTGATTATTCAGATTTCAGAGATTGTATGTGGCTAACTGCGAATATATTTAAGGAACGAGTTAATAAGCATCAATACACCTTCAAAACTCTGGGGAGATGCGTGGACTTAAGTTAATGAAAATACTCAAGGTCTTTATAAAATGACGGTCAGATACATTATAATATAGCAAGGCTTATGAACAGAAAAAAATTAATATATTCTTCCATAAAACCTCTATCTCCAAACACAATAAATTTTGATATTTTTTCCTCACAAATAAAAATGTAAAAAAGGTTATATCACCTGACAAGTATAAATTTAACGAAATGCATTCCTGCATCCTCTAAAGAAAGAATTCTAAACTTTTCTTTAAGATATATTATAAAAATAAGCGGATCGGCGATTACCAACAATATGCATTAGTATTCTAGTGCTATCATTATTCAGCCATTTTCGCTATCTATGATGCGATTTAAATTATTATATAGATTGCATGAAATCTGTAAAACGTGAAACCGATAGTCACAAATTGTGTAATATTGAGATAAAAAAAATACCAAATTATGATTTGAGTTCTAAATACATGTATATAAAATTTTAAACACCTCTGTGATGTTTATGTTGCTTTGTATCACTTCTGAGTGTTGAATAGGGGAGTGTAAGAAAAGTCTTGAACGAAACATCAAGGAGAGCAGAAATCCAAAATGGCTGCGTACGAGTTAAAACTAATTAGAGAAACCATAATTATATCCTAAAGATTTAATGTTTCATAAAGGAAACTTTGATGGTCCGAATTCAGTAAATGGGCCGTCTCTTTGCTAAAACATTTTATCCGCATTATATGTGAGTTTACGTGTGTGTGTGTGTGTGTGTGTGTGTGTGTGTGTGTGTGTGTGTGTGTGTGTGTGTGCCTGCGTGCGTGCGTGCGTGATTTTTGGTAAATTATATAATCGTTTGGCTAAGGCTTTGTTATAATTATTTGAGGATTCTATGAAGATCCTCATCAGCTGAGATTCGAAACTCTGATGTTCATTAGTTCACTATTAGTTAATTAGTATTTCTATGACGTCTGAAAAGTCTGAACATAATGTGAAACTTTTTATTTTTTCTTTGTTTCTGGTCTGGAGTTTGGACAACAAAAACGCTGTTTAAGTTCAATAAGCATCTCATAAATTGCTAACTACTTCATTGTTGTCGATATTAATTTTAAATCTATAGATTAAAAATAAACTGGAGGTTTTTCTCATTTTTTTAAGAGTGTACATAAGCAGAAGGTCGTTATCTCGGTGAAGGCTTCCATCAAGCACTTTACTTAAGTTTTATAATTGGTATATTTCTATTATTATATCGCTTGTCTTTATAGAAACTTGAGCACTCATACTGATATCAAAATCTCGATGATTATAAAACCCTTCGAGCTCTCATAATGCATATTCGCTTCTTTGTAAGCACCATAATTTTTATTGCTATGTTATTTATTCAAGTGTAAAAAATCTAGCAAAGTTCAGAATATAAATAAAGTTAAAGTTACTGTCGAGTAATATTCATGTACATCATATTGAAGAAACAAACATTTTGTTTTATTGGTTTTGTATGTAAACCACCCTCTCTCTCTCTCTCTCTCTCTCTCTCTCTCTCTCTCTCTTTCTCTCTCTCTCTCTCTCTTTGTATTGTGTGTTAGTTTATAGTCGTAGCATTGAAACTATTTTCCGTTTTGTAAGGAATTATTTTATATAATAATATGTTTTTACTAATTTGCCAATATCAGTTAATTTAGGCTTAATTAGGTGAATAGAGAATTTCTTTTTGAAGTTGTGTTTATGGACTTTAAAAGTAAAATATGTTAACTGCAATACAAGAGTTTCCATTCTATAATCAATAACTAATGCTGGTGTTATTTTTCTGTCTTTGAATGTTTATCTCATCTAATATACTTCACTTCACTATCACACAAGTTATTGGTAATAGAGTTAGCAATGGAATCTTTGCCTGTTTGTATGTCTATATCAATACAAACCTCTATTACTGTTATGTATGGATGTCTATAGCATTTATAAACCTCTTTTATATTTAATATACTACTGTATCATATGCTACTGTTGCTTACCTCAAGGAAGCCTTTATAAATCCGTATTATTAGCCGATGTTATTTTTAATACTTGACAACATCCCATAAGGAGAGAAACTAGCAGATATTTGCAACATTAATTATATATTAAATACCATCATATCTTTAAGTATAATCAGAGGGGATTGTAAAATCTATGAACTTACGTTGTTTCTGTATTATCGTGTCAGCCTTCTTGGTTCAATAGTATGGTTAGTATGTATGGCAAAATCCCAGAAATCCCTCTAATTCTCATTTTCTATCTCTGCCTCTGGCACATGTTCTTACCAATTTTCTGTTGTTTTCGAAACCATGCACTCGGCTAATATCTCAAAACATTTCCCCCCGCACAGTCATATCTGCATTTATACTCCATTTGTGTTAGTATATTGCACTCATTCCAAATGTGATTGATACTCTCATCAGCTTCCCTGCAGACTCTACATTTGTTGTTTGTGTTTTGCCGATTGTTACCTTTATCAGATTTGTTCTGAGAGGCTATACTAAGCGTTACTGTCTCTCGAGCCGAGTTCTTTATAATTTTGATGAAAACGCTCAGCTTATTTTCCTGGGTATGATGAAAAGTGTCAGCTGTCCACAGCCAGCAGGTTAAGGTGGATCTTGTTCACTGATCATACTTCAATACCATGTGGAGAATCTTGCAGCTCCAAACAATGATGAGTTTTGTAGGGGTTCTATATTTACAAATGTACCCACCTTTTTGAGCCATGTTGGTAATTGAGTGCTGATGCTTCCAAGCACATCGATTACTACTGTTATCAGTCCACACTCTTCATTACCAACACCCTGCATATTTCCCACTTGACATCTTCATAGTTGTTCACTTTTTTATTCTCTTCTTTGATCCTGTTGTCCCTAGATGTTAGGTCGACTTTCAGGCATGTTTTATCTTTCCTGTTCGCTACATTATCGGGTTTCCGATGTCTAATTGGATGGTCACAATCATTGCATCTCAGAAGATTTTGCAATCTTCATTTTCAACAACTCCTTCTGAGATTTGCTCCTACGACGCCTGTAATCTTTCTAGACCATAATTTTCTCACAGGTTCTAATGTATCATTCTTGCCACATTGGCATATCTTCTTCTGTATTCACACTGTACCAATTTCGGTATTCAATAATTATGTGCCATACCGTTTCACCACTTTCGTCACACGTTCTACATATGTCAATCTTATTTGTCTTATCAATTCTTCACCTCACATAACTGTGTCATCATCGTTTGTTCTTCTACGGCGCAAATAATTGTTTCTGTTATCCATAACCACTAGTCTCTGCATCCATAACCACCAGTCTTCTGTATCTGTCTTGAAGTTCGTATCTCTTGCAAACTTGCCTCTCTTTAGACTCATTATTCCGCACTTCTCGAGTCCGAATTCCATCTTAACATCAGCACTAAAGCAGTGAATCGTGTTCGCCAAGGAATGCAGTTGTACCTCATCTTTACCATACAACTTCAAAACATCCATAAAGAGGAAATGGTGATTCTTTGAGATTTTCCCTTTAACAGATATCCCAGGTTTATTTTTCTTTTCACCAAGTCTGGAGGATCATGCAAAATACAGAAAGTAAACGCAGATATTCTATTTCCTTCACAAATCCTTCTCCTGTTGCCCAGGGTGCCCAAATTTGTTTGCCTTCGCTTACAATCTTGAATTACCATTTTGTCTATCAATGATTGTTGTTTGCTACCTCGGTATCTCCTCTTACAACCTTTTTGTTCCGTTGGGAAAATGTCATTATCATCAAGAAATTTGAACAATTCTCCTGCAACCCTTGTGACAGAAACTTCCATATTAATTGGAAGATAAAATATTGGCCTGTAATTGTGTTGTACCGTAATTTGTTACGTACAATAAATAAGATGACCAGACAACAGTAAAAGCAATGTAGCGAACTAACAATTCTCTTTACGAACTAATGATCAATATTCCTTAGGAACTAACCAACCGACATCGTCCGACTGTACTGCGAGCTAACACGAATTTCACTCGACTCTGAACTGTGAACTTTTAACTCACTCGGATCGTTATTAGTTATACTTTACTGGGACGAGTCTATCTCCCGAAAGGGGGCGTCGTAACTTTCATCATGACAAATTGTCGGTAGCATTTCTTTTCAATGTAACATTCAAGCACACAATTATTCCTCTTTTGGTCAACCACCCTGGAATTACTTCTGTTCCATGAATCAATGCATTTAATTACTCTTTATCATCATTATTATTATTATTATTATTATTATTACTATTTTGGTTTGACTCAGTTTAGGTCTTATTCCTGGTAGGATTTATGTGGGTAACCTTAGGCATCCATAAGTTTTCAGTTGTCTTTCAAGTACTCAGAATCATCCTCATTATTATTATTATTATTATTATTATTATTATTGAGTGAGAGATCAGTGCGTGCCATCGAAGTGACACTGGGGTAAACCATACGAAACCCAGTATAGCCATCATCACTACCCGTCTGATAAGGGTACACCAGGCACATGCATCACAACCATATGTGCGAGACATGGTGATCTCATATCAAGATAAACACCGCATGACCTTGCAGATGGGGCCCAGTTAGAATTTTCATCCCGCTCAAAAGATCCCTGAATAAGTGTTGTCGAATAAGGTTGTTGAACGAAACAACCATGTTTCCAGTAGTGAATTATCCAAACTCAAAAAATTTTTTCTCCACACATGGCTATGTTGCTCCCCCAGTTCTTCTGCTCATGAACAGAGATGCACATATCGTCAGCCACAAAGGGACATGCTCAACTGGTTAAGGTCAAACAACTGACTAGCAGATATCAAGCAGAATATTTGCTGGAGCCCATCTTTTATAAAAAGATAAAATATACATGATAATGATTCCTTCAGACAGACTTTACGGAATATCCGTGTAGTTCCAAGTAAAGCCGATTTTTTGCAATACACCTAGATTGTAGGGTATTTGTTGAGTTTCCGGAAGCTTCTTCGTGTTGGGTCATATTGAACCCAATGCTCCGATGACTCTCGTAGCTGCCACATCTTCACGCTCTCAATTCTCGCGTCTCCATATTTATCAACCTTTTCTCTTTCTTTCATGATGATATGTTGACCTCCTGGCATTACCATGGTGATTATTAGGTACTCTAAGACGACGAACTGGCAGAAACGTTAGAACACCGGGCGAAATACATAGCAGTTTTTCGTCTGTCCTTACGTTCTGAGTTCAAATTCCACCGAGAAGACTTTGCCTTTCATCCTTGCGGGGACGATAAATTAAGTACCAGTTGCTTACTGGGGTCGATCTAATCGACTGGCCCCTCCCCCTAAATGTCGGGCCTTGTGCTTAGAGTAGAAAAGATAATTAGGTACTCTTGTTTGTCCCTCCAAAAGTCGGTGTACGACCCTCGTGGGACGAATCGTCGGCAGCTGTTGTTCTCTTGAGAGAAAGCATCAAAACTGCATTATATAGAATTCAAATAAGTGATTGATCTTATATTAATCTTGCAGTTTTAGTATGGCTGTTTATCACTGTATCATGTCTGTTGGACATTCTAATAATAAACACTCCATATTTTTACATGTCGAGGCCTGTAATATCCACCCTTCTTACATTTGTTACGTCTACAAAACATGATTTGAATGAATTTAGCTTTTATTTCTAGTAGGGCCAACGACCACATGAATGTTACCTGGCTTATTATTGTTGTTGTTGTTGTTGTTGTTATTGTTAAAGTATTATAATAGAAAAGCACTTTGGTTAGCACTTAAAAAGTAAGAACTGTTTAGTGAAACACTTTAAATTTCGAAGTATCTTACTTCCGGTATATTAAAGCACCGCACTAGACTCGTCACATTGATTTCCGAATATATGACAACCTACAAATCCTTTTATAATATCCCTCCTCCCCAACCTCTCTCTCTCTCTCTCGTTCACTCACACACTCTCTTTCTTCGTTACCTTCTTTGTCCTTTTATTTCTTCCTCTTTCTGTATATATCTATGCTTCTATATTTTATATATATACATTATATATTTTTCTACCAGTATTTTCCTCCGGCATTCACTGTATATCTCTCTCACACCTTCTCCCTTTTTTCTTTCCCTCTCTCTTTCTCTCCCCCTCTCCTCCTGTCATACTCCGTTTGGCTCCCACCATGCACACATACTTAAGTTCTAATATTAGATTCGATTAGGTGACAAGATGAATGCCCTGTAGTGTTTATTTAAACGTCTCTTTGATTCCCGAGTTCAAATTCGCCTCCACCAGTTGGACATTTCATGCTGCTACCGATAAATACATGTTTACATGATACACACAAACACACTCTAAAACATAGCGCCACAGCACCGTCATTATAAGAGAATGAATGAAACTAATTGCATTAAAGACTACAGAAATGTTGCATTATTTTCCGAATCTCAATCAGTAAATATGAACCAAAATACGAGAACAAGGAATGAGAAATATCTTACTCAAAGGTTGAACATTCAGAGAAATGTAGCTTAAATTTTTCGTCTAGGAGTTTAATTCATGTTGTACAATTATTGCTTGGTATTTGAATTATTAACTGGATTCAGTGATTAGAATATGGCCATGCTGGAACTATTTCAGTCTGTTTATATCCTTTCTCATATAAATATACATATAAAGAAATAATTAAGACTCAGTTGAATTAAGTACTTAAATTCAACTCAGTCTTAATTATTTCTTTATATATATATATATATATATATATATATATATATATATTGGAGAAAGGATATAAACAAACTGAAAGAGTTCTAGCATAGCTATATTCTAATTACTGAATCTAGTTAATAATTCAAAATATCGTGGAACACCAAGCAATAATTGTACAACATGATTCAATTTCTTAGACGAAAAAATTAAGTTACGTTCCTCTGTATGTTAAACCTTTGAGTAAGATATTTCTCACTCCTGACACACCATGCAGCGTGAGAACTTCAGATGCATGCATAAAGAATGTAATTATTTTAGTCTCTTGTACTGATGAAAATTTGCTAAAACAATAATGGTTTATTCTTAATATTGGAAATCTATATAGTCGTCTGCATGCGACGAGAACAGTTTATTTCAAACTGATGTAATGTTTTCATTAATCGATTAAATGAAGCCGCTTGAAACGGCTGTAATGCACTGATACCCATACATCCTTGATATTTATTTACCTTACTTCGACATGCACAGCAAGTCAGCCAACTTTACCGATTGCCTGATTTGTTGCTAAAGGTGCATGTTGTCATGTAACATTAAAACGAACGTGAGTGGTTTGCAGTATTTTGACCCGTTTCTTCTTAATGGCTTCAAGATTTTGAGTGGTTGAATTTCCTGCTTACCCTTCACAGTTTATTTACTTTCCAGGAACTGAAAGTCAAGTACGCCCTTGACATTAATGAATAAATAAATAATTAAATAAATACAATAGTCAGCATGAAGAGGTGTTATGCTATTGCATAGATTTAGTATTCCATGTTGCTAGAAGGAGGCAAAAACGTGTCTTCATCGACTTGAGAGGGTCCGAGCAGATCAGAGCAGACTCCACTCTGATCTCCAACAAATCGGAAGTAAACTGCTGCGTTATCCACTTTCCATACATTTTGCAATCCTCAACATTTTCCACCACTTACCGCAATGGACAAAGGTCAAAATTCATTAGTGCATCCAACTCACGGATTGTATCTCTCTTATCCAAGCGAATCAATTCATCAAATCGCTGGTGATTCGTGTTTATGTATGCAGTTGGACTTCCCATGCTGCATGGTTTGTCATATTATCCACCGATGAAACTGCAACGGGATGCTCGATAGAACTTTCGAGCAACGAGGACTTTTGAGAGGGATGCTCAACTAATTAAGGTCAAACAACTGACAACCAAATATGTTGTATTGAGCAGAATATTTGCTGTGTTTGCCCATCTTTTATACCAAGACAAAACAATGTACATGATAACGCTTTCAATCAGAAGCCATGAGAGCCCCTGCCTAGTACTGCATCCGGGCAATCATTATTATTATTCGGGGTTGATAAAATAAGCACCAGTCAAACACTGGGATCGATATAATCGCCTGCTCCCCTCCATACAACACATTTCAGCCCTTATACCTATAGTAGGAAGGGTTACTTTAATGTGCTGATAATGTCGGAGTATATTTATTGTGTGGCGCAGTAAAGGAGTGTTGAGGTGTTGGCATAGCTCTGAGGCTGTGCTATAGTGTTGTCATGTTGTGGCAACGTTCTGGTGTTGTAGTGGCGTATTTTGCATTGCAGTGGTGTTGCAGCATGGTCAGTGTTGCAGTGTTGGTTATTGTTGCATAGTGTGGCGCTCTGATGGTGTGATTGTGTTGTTGGCTGTGACATTGTAGTATGTGTTGTTTGTTCAGGTATTCCTGTGCTCTGCAAACGCGGCCGTATTGTGGCGTGATAGTGTTGTAGTTGTGACGGTGTGACCTTTTGCGGAAAGGTGGTGGTAGTGGTGGTTGTAGTGTTATGGTCTGCTGTTTCTATGGTGTATCGATGTACTGGTGCAGTGGAGGGATGGTGGGTGGGTGTATTATGGTGTCATGGCGTCGAACTGTTGTGTTGCAGAATATTGACGTCTTGCAGAAGGAAGCCGATAGTCTCGTAGTGTGCTAGTGTGACTATGTGGTGACGTAGTTTTCTTGTAGTAGGATGATGTTGTAGTGTCATAGTACGGTTGTAGTGGTCTTGTTAGTGGTGGTGACGGTTGTGGTGGTGGTGGTGTTGGAGTTGTTGTTGTTGTTGTAGGTGGTGGTGGTGGTGGTCACAATTGGTAGTAGTAGTAGTAGTAGTAGTAGTAGTAGTGGAAAAGTGTTGTATTTTGATTAAATGATTGTAGGGATTTTGCAGTAGCAGTAAGGGGGTGGGGGTCTGGTGTGGTGGTCATGTGCTGAGTTGGCAATGATGACTATGTGATATAGGGCACCAGTGGTGATGTAGTGAGATAACGAAGGTGGTAGGGAGGGGGTGGCGCAGACCAAGGGAGGAGAGATTTAGCGACGACCACAAGAAAAAAACGTTAATCGAAGCCAACTGAAGCAAATAACAAGGAAATCAATGCGAAAGGTTATTTGCATATTTAATTAAATTTCTATTTTCTATCGAACAATAATACCTGAGCTCATAAAATAATGCTCTAACTCATACGCACTGGGACACACGCACACACACACAGACATATACATACACACTCACATACAAATCCATACACACACATAAACACACACACGTACATACACACAAATACACGCACAAAGTGATACAATGAAATAAATACATACATACGCACGAAAGGAAAGTAAATATTTAATATATATATATATATATATACAGAAACACACACACACACACACTCATATATATATATATATATATATATATATAGAGAGAGAGAGAGAGAGAGAGAGAGAGAGAGAGAAACACATACACATACTCGCACACATACATATGTTTTTATATGTTTAAAAAAATTTTTGAAATAGAAACAAAAAACAAAAAATGCTATTAAACGAAACAAGGCCATCCATATTCCAGTAAAATAATATTAAGTGTAGTATATAGTGTTCGTTCAGCTAATAATGTCTCTGTGTAAGTGAATGTGTGTGTGTATATGTGTGCGTGTGCGTGTGTGTGTGTGACTGTGTGTATGCGCGCGTGCGAATATGTGTCTATGCGTGTGTCGGATATTTCTAGAGCTTGGTAAAAATGCTTCTGTTTCTGAGCTTCAAAATCACAACGCTAACAGTGAGAGTCGTGAAGGAGGTTGATATATAATGATAAGTTGCCTAATTTTTAAAGATGTATATTTAGTCAGTGTGTTACATATCCAAGTGCTCCGATAATTAGAGTTATAAACCTGAACTTGTAATCCGGATAGAGTAACTGCAGATTTCTCAATAGTTCAGCATAAGTGTTCTCGTGTTCTCTGATCTTCAGTTTTATGTTAACATCCGCACACAGTTTCTCTTCTGTATCTCAAATTGTTATGCCAATGTATGTATGTATGCATGTATGTATGCATGCATGCATGTCTCTTCTATTTCTTAATTATTATAAATCTTCCACTGAGGAGGGAGCCGGTTTCCAACAAAGATTCGAGGCTCCAGTTTTGGGATGTAATTAACACAGACAAATTCACATTTGGAACTTGAGAAAAGTCTTGCATATTCTTACTGTCCCACTCACAGATTGCACTTGTAATGTACGAATCAGCCGGTTGATTTCTCTTTCTGAAAATCCCAGTTTATCCAGATTCTCCTTTAAGTGTTTACTAACCAAACCTCATGCTCCAATTATTATTGATATGAATACGAATTCAAAGTCGGGATATAGAAGCTGAAGGTTTCGAAGCAGTTGTCCATAGATATTCTGTTTTTCTTTAACTTTGAAAGAGATATTTATATCTGCAGGACAGCTAACCTCCATGATGGTACATACTTTTGCCCCTTTGTCCCAAACAACAATATCTGGCCTGTTATGCTTACATTTGACATTGGGAATATTCCAGCAGTATTCCTTAAGTTGGTGTTTATGAATGTGTTCCATAACAGAGGGATTTTCTAAATTTATTTCAGGACAGTCTTTTTGCGAATGGCATTGTAAATTGATTTAGCAAAAACATCGTGCCTCATAGAGAGGTAGTACTGTGACGACATTTTAGGATAGCTGCTAGTATGTATGTATGTATGTATGTTTGCATGTATGTATGTGCGATTTCATTTGTGTGTGTATCTATGAGTGTGTGTGTGAGCTTGTGCATATCTGCCAATTAAAACTATGAAAATTAAAACCGAATCCAGGAATAGAGGAATGAGGGAAATTGAGAGGAATTATAGACTCCATGGAAGGAGTATTGTGTGTGAGTGGGGGCGTTGGGTGGTGGTGCAGGTTTAATACAATCACAGAATGGATGAAACGGATGAGAGAGTGTAAGAGGGAAAGAATGAAAGAAATTGAAAGAGGAGAATGAGTGGCAGACATATAGAGAACAACGGGGAAGACGGTGGAAGTGACAGAAAGAGAGAAGGAATGACATAAAACATGGCCACTATAATAACAACAACGACGATGACGACAACAACAACAGTACAACAATATGAAGAAATGAAGAATTGTGATGGGAAGGAAACTATAATCGTTCACCAAATCAAATTGTAAAACACAGAGTATTGTATGACACATATACATACATACATAGAGGCATAAAGAGAGCGCTTACACCACAAACTGAGACACATAGAAATATGGCGGAGAAATACAGATTACTTAAACACGATGCCCAGAAAGACAAAGATTATAGTACAGATATATCGAACTACACAGGATGTACAAAGAAACACAAAGACCATGGATGACTTAAACATATATAGGCATCTTCGAAATCATATACGCATCCACTTATAGTTTTACTTAGAATATACTCCATTGTAATACAAGTCACTGAAAGAAATAGTAAAACATGTATAGAGTATTGTATGTACACGCATATATATATATATGTGTGTATGTATATACAACACATGCAAATATAAACATGGCATTTGCACTATGAGCTGACAAACACATCAAATGCACACGAACACAAAGTACAACGTATTACATATAAGACTAAAACACACAAACCATAGACGACACAGACGTACACATCCTCTACATCACATACACACACACACATATAGTTACAATAGACTAAAAGACACACAAACGCTCGCATAATTCTATAAACCATTGCCTTAGTGTCAAACATATTCGTTTACATATTCCAGAAGATATATAAAGACATTCATTCGCAAAGTTATACGGATATTCCCTTATACACACAGTCTATGGAAGAAATGACATCAACACAATATATATTTACATATAATATTTTGCATATAATAGTTGCACACATAAAGTTACATGTTACATATATAGCATATGATAAAAGATCTATAAATATGCGTCCACACGAAATATATGAACATTCCAATACACTCACACGTTCTCTTATACACACTCTGTGTATTGAATAGACATCTATTCACACAGTTTATACAAATAAACATTTTGCACATATAAACACACGCGAGAATGCATATAAGCTTCCACACAAACACATGCACAAATGTAGATGAATTTACGCACAGACAGACAAATATCTGACGATAAAGAAGAGCAATGACATTCAGGTGAACAATGCGTATAACTTGACTAATTTTGGTCAATGTCTGCTGGAACAAAAGACTTCAAAATAGCAAAATACACAACTAAATATGGGTGCGGCGTGGTTGTAATTTTGATTACAGCGAAAGTGGGCGAAAAAATTAACATCACAACAAACATTATAAGATGATCAGCGAACAAACATCAACAACAATAATCACAAAGCAAAACAAAAACAGCATCAAAACTAAGAATAACAGCAAATAACAATAGTTTGTGAATAACAAA
This sequence comes from Octopus bimaculoides, assembly GCF_046866305.1. Lineage (NCBI taxonomy): Eukaryota > Metazoa > Mollusca > Cephalopoda > Octopoda > Octopodidae > Octopus > Octopus bimaculoides. Next base: position 3,239,343 of record NC_142933.1, on the reverse strand, counting down.
CAGCTGCGGAGGTCGGAACATCAGTAACGTAAAATAAATACTACTCCTACGATTATTAATAATGACGGCGATGATGGTAATGATGGAGATGCTGGTGGTGATGGTGATGGGGAGGTGGTAATAATAACAACAACAACAAAGTGGAAGACTACTTTATGTAATAAAACAACACGAAGAAAATAACACGCTTTTCTCTTTACATAAGGAGGCGACAAAATACAAGACAGGAAGAAAGTACTGTGCTACTCGGATCGCAAATGACAACGTAGGGGAAATGGACAAAGAGACACAAAACATGAAAACAACTACAAAACCTACTAAAGAAGAGCAAAATAGATCCATGGCCGAAACCCTCCAACTCTTGATAGAGAAGAATTGAACGTCAGCAAAAGCCAACAACGGCTCAGAAGCTCTGAACCAAAAGCAGGAACGGAAGGACTGGTTCTCGTTGCACGAGACGACCTTTCTTTGACCACAAACAACTATAAAAGAAAAACAATGAAAACAGGCTCGAACACCAAATGCAGAATGTGCAAGAAGTCCAGCAACAAGCATATTGTACAAATTGACAAAGAAATAAAAGATAAATCGCCCAGACATTATAATCAAGGATTTGGGGGGAAAAAAACCAAGACACCTGCTTACTGATTAAAATTGCAGTCCCTTCTGGCCAAAATATAGTCCAAAAAAGAAGCCGAGAAAAGACCAAAGTACGAATACCTCAAAATTGAAGTATTCAAGATGTGGGCATCTCTAATCTCGAGCAGGTGTAGGGGAGGAATCATAGCTACATGCTGAGACGAATTTTGGTGGGCTTGAACAATTCACTCTTGAAAACATGGCTGTTTTGTTCATCACACTTAAATAACCCTTAGTCAGGGGTCTTGTGAGCGGGGTCAGCTACTCGACCGGAAGAGAATTCTAGCACCTGCCCCACCTGCAAAATCATGCGTTGTTTATCTTGATATGAGATCATCGTGTCAAGGTAATCAGCGCATATGGTTGTGGTGCATATGCCTAGAGTACATGGCATCCTTTTCTGTTTTCAGTGACAGGAAATGTTTCTGAACCCCATCAATTGCAGGCTTTTTGCAAAGCACGCTTATTGAGAATAGCAGAGGAATACCCTCCTTCGTCCTATCCCTTCTTCCAATATATATATGTGTGTGTTTGTGTGTGTGTCTGTGTGCAGGCGCGACTTATATTGATAGAGGAATCATGTAAACTACAATTAACGAAGAAAGCATAAAGGCGATGAGACACCCTCAACCGCTTTCTTATCCGGGTTTGATCGCACGCACGAAAAGCAGGTGACCGCTCTTCTGTCAACACCAGTGATTCAAAATATCACTAGGACGAAAGAGAGAACATTATGTAGTCTTACAGCACAAAACACATAGGGCAATGACATAAGATTTGAATGAAACAACATAAATTAACAAATACAGAGTATTAGAACTTCACAATAAATAAATGGTGTATTTCGGTTGTAGATTTAACTTCTATTTTCCTTTGCTCGTGCAAACGAAAATAGAATTTGAGATATTCGTACGGAGATCGGAAGAAGAAGAAAAAAAATGAGAATAGCTTGATGGGGAAGGAGAAACAGCAGTAAATATTGGAATAGGAGTGAGAGAGTCTGATGAACAGAGATAAGAGACGAAGGCGAAAAAACGTGAGTGATAAGAGGAAACGATAGATTAATTCACACTGAGATAAAAATCTATTAAACTGAGGAAATGGAATGACTTTGCGGCGCTAGAACTATAAAGTAATAATGAAATGGTATAGACAAAGATTAATGGTGAATAGAAAAGTCAGAGATGACCCTTGCGACATTGGATCTCAATAGTAACGCGCTGAACAGAATAACACTGAGCAGTTTTCTCGATGCCGTGAAGATTCTGCATGCTCATAGACCTAACTTCTAATGTACACATAAGATCAACAATTTTCCTGAGAATGGGCACAGATTCAATATCTTTGGTCACAGATTGACACAGTTTTTTCGACACAAGAGGGACGAAAGCTAAAGTTAGTTTCGTTTGGTTTCACACACATACACACACATACACACATACATATACACATACATACATATAAACACACGCACACTCGCACGCGCACGCACATGCACTTACACTCATACAGCGAATACGATGATTTAATAGTTTCCCGCCCACACTTAGTAACGTGTCATGAAATAACGTAGAGTCTGCAGCCCTGTTTACATAGACTGCACTATTATATGATATACAAATCTGCCTTCTTAGAATGTTCCTATTCATTCATTCATTTATTTATTCATTCATTTCCTACACACTTACTACTTACAACTTATAACAATTCCAACGCCAAATGGCTGACTACAAAGTTACTGCATTATCATTGGATCTGGTAGAAATCGCTACGAAATCTTCACCAGATCATACTCTGTCTTCTTGAATAGCAGTGCGAAACATCAGATACTGCATTCCCCATTCACCTTATTGAATACGGATTGACATGCATTTAATGTCAGGTATGTTCCATAATGGATACTCTTGTGATTAAACAACCTTCTGACTCGGCCACCCACGAAAAAGATCAAACTTAATTCATCACTGAACCAAGACAACTCTGAGAGAATACATTTTTGGCACTTCCAACCATGTCAATGTCATATTCTTTGTATCTCTTTTTTGAAATCCACACAGACATAGCTGTGTGGTTAAAAAACTCGCTTTCCAACTACATGGTTGCGTGTTCAGACCCATTGCTCGTCATCTTGGGTAAGTGTCCTTCGCAGTTGCCCCGATCCAGAAAAGCCATCTCAGTTGGTTTGATAGAGGGAGGCTGGGTGATAACGTGTCGGATATGTATGGCTGTATGAAAAGAAGCTTGCTTCCCAACTACATGGTTCCGGGTTCAGTCCCACTGTGTCGCACCCTGAGCAAGTGTCTTCTACTATAGCTTCAGGCCGACCAAAGCCTTGTGAGTAGATATGTTGGATGGAAACTGAAAGGAGCCTGTCGTACATGTGTGTGTGTGTGTGTGTGTGTGTGTGTGTTTGTGTGTTTAAGTCTGTGTTTGTTCACCCCACTACTTCACCGGTGTTGGTGTGTTTACGGCCTCGTAACATAGCGGTTCAGCAAAAAGAGAATGATAGAATAAGAATCAGGCTTAAGGACAAAAACTAGAGGGGTCGATGCATTCGGTTAAAAAAATTGCTCAAGGTGATGCACCAGCATGGTCGCAGCGTAATGACTGAAAAAAGTAATATATTCTTTTATTCTTTTATATGTGTCAGTCATTTGACTACGGCCATGCTGGAGCACCACCTTTAAACAAACGAATTGACCTCAGCACTCAATCTTTATAAGCCTAGTACTTATTCTACCTGTCTTTTATGCCGAACCGCTCGCTAACGGGGACATAAGTACACCAACAACGGTTGTCAAGCGATGGTTGAGGGGGTGGGGGGGGTACAAACACAGACAAACAAACATATACATATACATATATATACACAACGAGCTTCTTTAAGTTTCCGTCAACTAAATCCACTCGCAAGACATTGGTCGGCCCGAGGCTTCAGTAGAAGGCACCTGACCATAATAATACCCCACCACACACACACACACACACACACACATGTACATCACTTTGAATGCGTAGGTACACTGACAAATACTCATACACACATTCACACACACACACACACACACACACACACACACATATATCGAAATTAAATCAAATCAAATCACGTTACAATAATAATTTCGTTAGACATCTTAATATAGAGATGAAGACGAAGTTAAAAGTGCGTGGTACACTACAGACGCTATAATGCGGCGGGGAAAACACTGACCAACATAAAGCAGTGGTAATATTTCCTGATTATCGTAGCTTTCACATGGTCACTGTGTTCATGCGACAATCACACATGTGTCTCGTTCGACAATTTTTTATCTGTCAATATTGTATAGCGAAGCCACTATTGTCGTGTGTTAATTGGATTTAAGTAAGAGATACTTAATATATTAATATTCTGAACTAGCTAGATAATATAGTTTATGTCGTTCATAACATTCTTAGTAAATCCTTGTGTATAGAAAATATTTCTTATCTTCAGGTGTTTTACTTCAGCATTATCATTATACGCAGAGAGAGAGAGAGAGCAACGCATATATAAGGTGTCCCAAGCAATTTATACTCAACTGACGTATAATCGCAGATAAATTTAATTTCCATTTCTGTTCATGTTTAACCCATTAGAAACATGAGGGGAGTGAGAATAAGCTTTAAACAACAAAAAAAAAGGTTATTCTGAAATGCTGCTAGAGTTTGAAACCGGATTTGAAGTGCAGAGATAGTTTAGCAGAGTGTTACAAATCGATCTACCTACGCCAGTTACCAGCACTCGTGTTAGAGGTAAGATTGAAGCAGATAGAGCAGACCAAAATCTCTGCGAGAAATGATGCGGAGAAGTGCGGGCATCGACGAACACCAAAACATTAGAAAGGGTACTAAAAGCCAGGGTTCTGTAAAATCTGTGAAGCAAATTAGTGTCGCGAATAGAAAATTTCAAAATCAAGCGTTCGTCGCACTTTGAATCGCCGTAATTGGAAATGTTACATTGCAAGGACAGTCGGTCCTCCATAAAGATAATCTGGAGTGGTGGAGAGTGGGGAGCGGTGTTTTGCGATCGGTACTTGGCTAGATGAGCGGAAGGTGCACCCTTTGAGGGCTGAGAAAATATTTCAATTAAATGGCCCAACTCACAGGCCACTATTACAACTGCTAAGATCGTGAGAGACCGTATTCTACAGAGGAATACCATGGAAAGGTACAAGAGTTCTTGTATGATGCACCGTATCGTCCACAGGATTAAGTGAACCACTCCTTTTTCACAATGCTGGGACTCGTACCATTTACTTTCTGTGACAGTCTGTTATGCCAAGCGTTCAAGATGGTTTGAAGATGTGGAATTAATTTTGCAACAAAATGAAGCAAGCCATTTCGGGGTCGATAAAATAAGTACCAGTGAAATACTGGGGCCGATGTAATAGACTTACCCCACGCCCTTGAAATTGCTGGCCCTGTGCCAAAATTATTATCATTGTTATTATTATTATTATTATTATTATTATTATTATTATTGTCGTTGTTGTTGTTATTACTATTATTACTACTACTACTACTACTACTACTACTACTAGTAGTAGTAGAGGCAGCAGCAGTAGTAGCAGCAGCAGCAGCAGTAGTAGTAGTAGTAGTAGTAGTAGTAGCAGTAATTTGTTCTCGTTGTTATCATCATCGCAGTCGATGCGTTCTTCTAATATTTTCGATGTGGTTATTGTTTCAGTCTGTCCACGAGAGCACGATGGCACATCCTTCGCAAGACCAGATTGCCGATGAGATACAAAAGCATGTCGACAAGGTCTGCGGCGAACATCAACTGTTTAATGGGAGGAATCCCAATAGGCACATAACATCCGGTTTGTGAAATATAATTTCCTGTCTGTAATCAGATCCAAAGCGTCGAACAATAGGGATTGATCATTTATCAACATGTTTAGTTATTGCACAATGTTAGCAAAGGAATGTGGAAGTGTGTGCGTGCGTGTGTGTGTGTGTGATTGTGTGTGTGTGCTTTTGTGTGTGTGTGTCTCATATGATTATATATGTACACACACACACATACATACACACATTATATATATATATATATATATATATATATATATATATATATATATATATATATATATATATTACCTTGAATACTTGCACTTTTGCATAGGATAATATTTTCATCTTCTGTCCATAAATATATGAATATATAACTGCAGATTATATATATGCATATATATCTATATACATATATATACGTGGTCTGATCAATAAGTACCCGGACTGTTGCCATAATAACGGAGCTAAAGCACGCTGAATGAGGTTGCTTGACACAGATTGACCTTGAACTCTGCTGTGCATCAGGTTTAAACATTCTAGCTCACTTCCGTTGTTTAGAGCAGTGCTTGGAAGGAACGTATGTAGCGTATGATCGTTGCACTGACCATGACAGAGAAAGTTGAGCAGGAAATCTACAAAAAAAATTTACCAAAATCTTGACGATACCTGCTCAGAGGCCCACGAAAAATTTTCAAAAGGTTTTCATGTTCTTGACACAATCAAAGAGATTTTGTGCAACTGAAACCCGCATGTCTTTTTGGTCAGCTGAAAGCAGTTTTGGCACAAACATGCGAGGCACGCATCTCATAGCCAAATCTCCAGTGATAATGGACTGAACTGAACCATAGCTAATTTGAACATCCTCCGATAACTCACGGATGGTGATTCGACGATTTCCCGTCACAGTTGCACGGACATCTGCAATGTTTTTTCTCAGTACTGCTGGTTGCAGGTCTTCCAGAACGTTCGTCAATATCGACATTTTTTCGGCCATCTTAGAAATGTCTGAACCACTCGTATACATGTGCGTGGCTCAGACACTCCTCTCCATACATTTTCTGCAAATTTTGCGCTGGCCTCTGAGCAGGTATCACCATGACAGCTTTCTCCCTCATGGTTAATGCGACCGTCACACGCTACACACGTTCCTTCCAAGCAATGCTGTGCACTGCGGAAGTGAGCAAGAAAGTTAAATCTTAGTTCGCATGCATAGCAGAGTTTACGGTCGATCTGTGCGAAGCGGCTTCAGTCTTCGTGTTTTAGCTTCGTTACTATGGCAACAGTCCAGATACTTATTCACCAGGCGACACACACATCTATAGATATACGTGTGTAAAGTATGTGCTAGTGTGTGCACATTTCTGTGCCTCAATATGTCAATTATGTCAATGTTGTGTATATATATATATATATATATATATATACATATTAATAGTTATCGCCATGGCAGTCCAGAAAAATAGGACGAATGCTGCCGTTGATTAGCTCCAAGAGGCCATCTCCTCTAGCTAGCTATGTGACACACGAACCTGCGTCCATTATAACCTTCGAACAGGGGAGGTCAGCCGCTTCTCCTTGCTGGTCTGGCATCTACAGTCTAGTTTCGAGGTATTACCCCTTATCAATGTAAAGTAGCCGAACCCAGCAGTCGTCGCTACCGACCATCTGTTCGAAGGATTATTTACCTAAATTCAGTGGAATACATCCACTGGTTTTTAAAAATCGAAATATTTATATTAATACGGTTCGTGTGTCACATGGCTAGCTAGAGGCGACGGCCTCTTGGAGCTAATTAAGGGCAGCATTCGCCCTAATTTTCTGGACTGCCATGTTAGCTTGGCATTAACTATTAATATCCAGTACCGCTGCCGTAGTCTCCTTTAGTAGGACTTATATATATATATATATATATATATATATATATATATATATAGCACCTCGCTTGGATATTTCTACTTCCCATGTTCCCATATTTAGCCCGGACTCCATTCCTTACATTACGGATTTTTATTCGCATATCTTGCCACCCTGGCTGCCAACTGTGAGTCCATAAAAACATTTCTTGCAGCTTATCGTACTTCGATACGGGAAAAATTCACAACCTTCTGCACCAATAAACGACTATTGTTCCTGAAAATTACTTTTTGTATTTTCTACAGATCGCTTAAAGCTATCTTTCTTCCTAAGCGTCGATTCTTGGATCTTACATTTATACACACACACACACACACACACACACACACACACACACACAAATATATACAGAGCAGCATCAACCTACTAGAATTAACACCCAAATCCCCTCAGATCACTTCATCTAATTACCCTTAAAGACTCGATGTATGTATATATATATATATATATATATATATATATATATATTGATAGAAAAGACAACAAAAGAAAGAGACCTCGATATTATGTAAATAGAGGAATATATCTGTATATATATATATATATATATATATATATATATATATATATATATATACATACATATATACATATATATATACATATATATATATATATATATATATATATATATATATATATATATATATGCATGTGTGTGTGTGCGTATATATATATACGTACATATATAAATTTGTATATATATATATATATATATATACACACACACTTCATACTTAACATATGTATATGTATGCATAAGTACGTAGAAACATACAGTATACACTCAATCACAGAGTAGGGCAATTAATTTTCAGACGATCACGTGGCATATAAGAGTCGTTGAGACATTTAAACTCTGCAGAATAAAGAAACGATAAATTCAAGCCAGGTATATGAAGCCAGCACTAATTAACCTGTTAAAAGTTGTACTGATTGACCTTATTTGTGATTCTTAATTCTTGAAATATTTTACCGAACAGAGGCTACGCTTTTAAAAGAAGCTTAACTCACATTTCCCGAGTAAACATTATCTGCTGTTATGCGTAATTTTCTTTTCTGTAAAATGTGCGTGCATGGAACGTGGTTAAGCGGGGACACGTACATACACGAACACACAAAAGTGTAGATCCACTTTAAACTTAGACGTGATGACTGAAAAGTCCAAAGCAACTAAATAACATTTGTATGTGTGCGGGGTTGTGTTTGTAAGTCTGTATATATGCGTGTGCGTGTATGTGTGTCTGAGTAAG
>NC_142933.1:3220964-3223464 GCF_046866305.1 Octopus bimaculoides | reverse complement strand
TTTTTTTTTCCCCCTTCCTCCCCCCTCCCAAAAAGAAAAGCTCTAAATTGTATTTGTCCCATCTTCGTTGAGCCCTGTGTGGCTAATAAAAGAAATGTATCTCTCTCTCTCTCTCTCTCTCTCTCTCTCTCTATCTATCTATATATATCTATATCAATGTAGTTGCATAAATGTGTGCACGCTGGCAGGTGCATGCTACATACTTGTTCGATGGCTATCAATATTTGATCAAATATGATACGAAAGCAAAAATGCTACACACACGCGCACAAACAATATACACGCACATACACATACACGCAAGCATACACACACGCACACACACACACACGCACAGACGTACACACCACACGCCATACTCCAAGCCAATCATTAGTTTTGAAGACAATGTAAAAGTAGAACAATACAAAACACAACAACAGAACTGCTGCCCAATCATTCAAGATTATGAATCTGACAGAAAAGAGACACTATTTATTCATAAACTCGAAGCAATTAAGCTAAATAACTTTTTTTTTTTCTTCCTGATATTATTGCGTGTTTAACCTCTCCTACAGCTTTTCTCTTCAATTTGCAAAACATCAAACATTCGAGAATAAATGGACCGCAATTGGCAATGTACTTTAACTGTGTTGCTCTTGTTTTTGTTGTATTTATTATTATTATTCTTGTTAGTGTTGTTGTTTAGCCCCAGTCCACCGTGCTTGATCAGCCTTGTGATCAAAGGATTTATTTTATTCTGTTTTTCTTTTATATGTGGTCATCGCATCTCTTGTGTTCAGACGTTGTGTGTCCAGGAAAGAAATATTTATTTTATTCTTTCTATTATTTTTCAGGTGATAAGGTGGGATTTCAGGGAGATTTGGTTGCGGTTTCTGTCAAGTCGTACAACTATACATAGGTTCCATTCATTTAATGTTTGTTGGCTGTAAATCGGAAGTTATGTATGAAGATAATGAATTATCCGGAAACTGAAGATTTGGCTGTAATGGGCGCAGGCGATGATTTGGCACCAATATCCAGGTATTTGGTGATAAACCGAACAGAAGATCAAAGCAACCAACTACAAAGTTGAATGCCCCCCCCCCCACACACACACACACATCATGTCACTAATATATTCCAAATATATAAAGACAATCGCTAATTGTTAAATTGTGTGATAGTTTCTGTTTGAGAGCAACTGTGGAAATTTTAAAGTTTAAGGTAATTTTTAAAATTTGGTGTATTGATGTAATTCTCCACGCTGAATCTCTAGTGATAGTCCACTTTTTTTCCAGAAAATTTTTTTAAATGTTGCAAAGGTTTAAAGTTTGATCATTTCTACCCAGTCAGAAGACATTTCACATAATAGCGGCGCCGAAATGAACCGACAACAGTAAGACAAATACTGCATGCATCTCCTCAACATTTTAAACACAACTCAGTGCTAAACTTAAGATTCTACATTCTACATACTTCTTTCACATATACACACGGAAATAGACGCACACAAACTTCAAACACATACTGATCACAATGGAGATCAAAATATTGACACTAAAGGCATATCACATTATAGTCTTCACTCGACTTCACACTCTCCTCACTCAACATGATGAACACTTTGTATTCAACATTTCGAACACAATACACAGTGCACAATATGTCCCACTGAACAACCTACTTCACTTGGCTCAATCTCTTATGAATTACAGTCAAATCTCCTTCAAATTACATCTTACTTGAACGGAGGAATGACACATATCGCAATTTTCCTTGACAAATGCTGCCTGAAAGAACAAAAGCTTTTTCCTACAAACCTATCATTCGCCACAACACGAAATACTCGGCACTGACACACCATGCCCATCACTCTGCATACAACGAGGCGAAGAAGGGATCCTTTGAGGGTTGCACCACATGCTAGAAATAGCAACTAAATCTACATAGAATCGCATCTTAATCTCTTGTATTACAGCACATTGGCTAGTGTACTCCTAGATTCTTTACGGATCAAACGTGACACCTGAAATGTCTTTGATAATAGGTCGTTACTGACAAGAGTGAGTTGGCGTTGAAGACCAACAACAACGAAAGTAGACAGCATGACTCTTCGCAGTACACATTCAACCCACTAAACACACAGCACATACAACGCATTACAGACACACACACATAGGTGTGTGTGTGAGTCTATATGTGTGTGTCTATATGTGTGTGTCTATATGTGTATATATATATATATATATATATATATACAATTGACCCGTATAACATAATGCAACAAATTGTTCCGGTGATGAACGGTTAAGAAACCAATTATTGTAGGAACATCTGCAGCAGAGATTGCGAATAACCAAAATGATGAAACGTATGATGGGAAGAAATGATAAAAGGTGCATCTTGTGTTTCTGTCATTCTTTTTCCCACGTTCGCTCATTTGCTTTGTAAATCGTAAATGATAATATTGCTAATTATAATATCAACCAGACCACTAAACAGAAGAGCAGACAGGATG
>NC_142933.1:3195964-3218464 GCF_046866305.1 Octopus bimaculoides | reverse complement strand
TGTATATATATATATATATATATATATATTATACATACAAGTATATATATATATATATATATATATATATATATATATATTGACATATATATATATATATATATATATATATATATATATATATATTATACATATACATATATAATATATATTTATATATGTGTGTGTGTGTGTGTGTGTGTGTGTGTGTGTCTATGCATGTAACTATGTGTGTGCACGGGTTTGTGTTTGCATGTGTGTGTTCTTGTTAACAGGAGAAAACACTCCCACATTCACTCATTTAAATATATGCAATCGATTTATCTGAAATATGTCAAATATATGTATGTTCATCATGTCCGTACGGATACAGGTACATATATATGTATATATATATATATATATATATATATATATATATATATATATACACATACATATATATAAATGTATTTTCTGTATATATGAATATACATTTATACATATAAGTACATGCATATATATATATATACATATACATATATATATGTACGTATACATAAATATATATGTATATATAGATATATACATATATATATATATGTATGAATATATATATACATATACGCACGCACACACACACGCAAATATATATGCATACAAACGTACATGTATATGTATGCGTGTATGTATTTCCATTAGTCAGAATGAGATAAAGTGCATACATATCAAAACATATATACCATATATTACTTACACATTTGCACACCTACACGTATATACACACACACACACACATTGTGCATGTAGCTTTACTTTTTTTCTTCCCCTCACCCGTTTTTTTTTTTGCTCCTTTTTATTTTTTCCGTCATGGAACAGAACTATAATTAATGTGAAATGTCAAGAATCTTGCATAAAAGGCCTACCTAGTCACACTTGACAAACACACGGATCCTCTGCTCGCCGCTCCTGGTTACAAAGATATCAAAAATGATTGGTGGTTGACAGAGAGAAGTGAAGAAAAAAATCAAAATAAATCTTGGTTTCCTTATTTGTTATTGTTGTTGTTTATTAAAAAATTATTTTGGGAAATTTATATAAGAATTCTATTTTTATTTCATTGCGTATTTGAGTCTTTCTTGGGTTGAATAATCCGATTGCAATGATATCATGGTTGCGTGATGAGAGGTTCTTCTCTTGTACTCTTCACACGCAGCAGCACTTATTGAAACCTAACTTGCAGTATCTCTGATGTGAAAGTTGCCACGAGGTTGGCTGGGGACGCTTATTTATTGACATGAGCGTGACTTCTACAAAAATGTTCTGTTGCATTTGGCTGTGTGGTTAAGAAGTCCGTTTCTCCAATAACTCTGACGCTTCGTGTTCAAACACAAGCTGCTGCACCTCGGTCGGGCCAATGCTTTGTCACTAAATTTACAAGTCGAAACTACCGGGAAGCTCACCATATAATTCTCATTCCTAAGGTATTTTTCGCTCTTATCATTATTATTATTATTATTACTGAGGTCACTGCCTGGAATATAACTCGGAATCTTCTGGTTAGTAGCTTGCATTCTTAACCACTACGCCATATGCCCGGTCGAAATTTCTCCCAGACATCTGATGAAGGCTAGAGGGTATATCAGCCGAAACGTTGTGTTAACCACAAACAAAATGAGGACAAATATCCGTCAAATTTAAATAATGTAAATAATGTACATAATTCCTCATCTCTTAAATATTGAACTGTATTTAGTATTTTCTTGGTTACATTTATTTAACATCACTTTGTTTTTGTTGTTACTTTTGTGTGTGTTTTTTAAATAAAAATGTTATGCTGTGAACTAAAGAATTTGATGTTTCTAGCAAGTCCCTGACCTGATCCCAACTCCCGCAAATTCTCATCACGTTGGTTCATCACAGCCTTCTTTTTACAGGTGGTAGAGTGAAATCCCAGTGAGATTTGCCTGTTACTTCTAGAAACTTTTGTTAATGCATATGGACCGACACAAGCACTTTTTTTTTTTTGGAGAAACGTACGCGTCAGTTCGGTCGTTTAATTTTCTATTTAATGCTGAGTACCCCAGTTTGGCCGCAAACTGAAACAAGGAACAAGATTAAAAAACATAAAAAGATATAAAGGTATTTAATTTTTTTCTTTGGTTTTTTTTCCTTTTTCTAGAGCCCCTACACCAGTACCTGTCCAGAATATACAAGTGGTTTTTAAATTAAGTTCCCGCCTTTTTCTTGATTATACTTGCTTACTATCAGTAAAAATAAATAATTATAAATATATATGTGTGTGTGTGTGTGTACATATATATATATATATATATATATATATATATATATATATATATATGTATAGTTGGAATTTACAAAATAAAACGAAACAAAACAAAAGACGAAGACGGGTGTGTAAACAACGAACAGATGTATTAGTTTAACGCTCGGGAAATGAGAAAGTATTTTACGCTTCGAGCCTACGCTCTTCGACAAAAAGGAACACAGAAATAAACAGGAGAGGAAATAAAAAAGGTTTAGTGGCTAGCTGTCAATCATAGTGAATGCCGGACAGAGGTGGTCAGACAGGAGAGCTAGGAAGAAGGGGAGATAAAACAAGTTAGGTAATCCCAAAACGAAGGTGCCCGTGCGTGTGTATGTGAGAGCGTGTATGTGTGTGTGGATGGGGCTAGTGACCTTGACGTGTGCGTGTTTGCGGGGTGGTGTGATGTGGTGTGGTGTGTGGTATGGTGGTATGTATGTATGTATATATATATACAAATATATATATATATATATATATATATATATATATATATATATATATATATGTTAAATCTCTGAACGAGGTATTAACAGTAACTGCACGACAAGGTGAAGTATATTTGCAACTTAAATGTGGCTGACCCCTAAGGGTGGATGTTACAGTTGCTATTAGCCCAAGGAGAACACCTCCTCCAGCTGGCTATTGACACAAATATGTGTCCTGTCTGTATTTTCAAAGGGAAGTCATCCTTCCCATCTTGATCTGTGTGTGTGTGTGTGTGTGTGTGTGTGTGTGTGTGTATTTATGAGCCTGTGTCTTTGTGACTGTTTGTTCCACACAGCCACTTGACAACCGGTATTGTTGTGTTTACTTCTCCGTCACTAGCAGTTCGACGAAAGGGACTGATTAAATAAATGCCAGACACCGGCTTAAAAAGTAAAAAAAAAAAACAAATAATAAAATGCTGCGCTCTATTTGTTTGACTAAAACTTTTCAAAGTGGTGCTGCAGCATGGCCTCAGTCAAGTCACTGAAACAAGTAATAGGCAAAAGATATACGAATACGGATGAACATGTCCAATCCGTGTGCGGTGTTTTATTCACGCCTAAACACACACATTTCTGTCCGTGTGCGCGTGTGTATTTGCACATAAGTGCCTTTAGATCTGCCAATAAACCGAGGTATAGCGTGGAAGCGAAACCCTGTCTCTTCATCATACACTTGTGTGCGTGTGCTGTCTAATACTCAGAAAACGTGGTCTACAACATGCAAGCGAAACCCTTCGTGCATACTTTTTGACAAGAGACTCTGCTTCTAAGCCAAAACCTCAGCTACAGACCACCTCCATTAGTTACTGGACTCCCTGATGCTGATGGTAAAATTATTTATCTCGGCACCATCGATGAACTTATAAATATTTTAACAAAGTAACTAACTGTTTGTTACAATATCATAGCATTTAAATACAATTAGTTTTATCTTCCCAAGACTACAAGAACTAACATATATAAATACACTATTGATTAGTGTTAGTGTCTTAAATGTTATTTTTTGCTCCTACCTGATAGACTACAACATAACTCCATCAATCTATATTTAGTAGATTCTGTGTCGGCTGCCAATAATGCTTTCATTGATTGAATTTTGTCTACCTTTCTTCACCTCTCCTACAGGATAAATCTTTAAAATTTCGAGCCAAGATGCTTCATCGTGGTCAGCCAACTTGCTATAAATATTAGTTAAACCTCCCTCAAGTTGCATGCGCCATCTTGAAAAGCGGAAGGACATATTAGATAACATAATCTTCCACTTATATTTTGTGGCTCTCCGTCGGTTGCGACGACGAGGGTTCCTGTTGATCCGATCAACGGAACAGCCTGCTCGTGAAATTAACGTGCAAGTGGCTGAGTACTCCACGGATACGTGTTCCCTTAAAGTAGTTCTCGGGGGAGATTCAGTGTGACACAGAGTGTGACAAGGCTGGCCCTTTGAAATACAGGTACAGGAGAAACAGGAAGAAAGAGTGAGAAAAAGTTGTGGGGAAAGAATAGAGCAGGGTTCGCCACCACTCCCTGCCGGAGCCGCGTGGAGCTTTAGGTGCTTTCGCTCAATAAACACTCATGACACCCGGTGTGGGAATCGAAACCGCGATCTTCCGACTACTAGTGCGCTGCCCTAACCACTGGGCCATTGCGCTTCCACTTCCACATATATACATATACTTATATACGTATGGATGTGTGTGTGTATGCATATATACAAATCAAAAAGAAACAAATAAAAAATAATAACCATTATATATAATTCCTTCATTAGAGCAAAATTGGCTTACAGTTGTTTCCAGTAGTCATCATAGGTACGTTACTGGTATATTTACTCAATTGATCTATTGATCAACTGAGGTAAATTGAACAAACTAAGAAAATTAATGCTACTTTCGTCAGAGCATCACTTCAATTTACCTTAATTGATCAATAGACCAATTGGGTAAACCTACCTATAATGTACTTATAATGACTACTGGAAACAGCTGTAAGTCAAATTTGCTCCCATAAACGAATAATATGTAACGACCATTATTTTTAACTTGTTTCTTATATATCACTCTTGTATATAAACCAGTTTGTCTGGAGCCCATCCATGGATTTGCAATATAGAATGGTGATGAGCCATAAATTGGGACACTACCAAAACATTACTCGGAAGTTTTCACTAATCTAACTAATTTTGTTGGCCTGGCATGCTAACAGTGAGCTTATGAAGTATTTTGCACGGATTGACAATCTCTCAATATATATATATATATATATATATATACACACACATACACACGTGTCATACATATACATATGACTATGTGTGTATGTGTATGGATTCTTCTATCGGTTTCGACGTAGGGACGTTTAACACGTTTGCTTCCTAACCACGAGGCTCCGGGTTCAGTCCCACTGCGTGACACATTACTATAACCTCGGGTTGAGCAAAGCTTTGTGAGTGGATTTAGTAAACGGAAACTGAATGAAGCCCACCGTATATACATGTATGTATATGTTTATGTGCGTGTGTCACTGTGTTTCTCCCCCTCACTTAACTATCGGTGTTAGTCTGTTTATGTTCCTGTAACTTAACGGTTTGGTCAGTGACCGATACAATACGCACTAGGCTTAAAAATAAGTCCTGGCGTTGAATTACTCGACAAAAACGCTTCAACTGGGGTCCAACATGGCCGCAGTCAAATAACTGAAATAAGTAGCAGAACAATGGGAAACTAATGGGAAATGGAAGATGAAAATATGTGGTCAAACCCTCCATTAGATTCGCCCAAATGATTGCTCCAGAATGGTCTCCACGAACGGCAATGAAGGCCATGTTTGGTGTTAAGCATACCAGGCATGTAGGGCACACAGAACAGAATAATATAAAGTAAATACCAAAAGGCATTTTGCCTGATACGCTGACGACTCCACCATTTCGTTACTATAAACTGGTTATTTTTTAGTGCAACCCAAGGAGGATGAAAAGTAAAGTCGACCTTGTTGGGATTTGAACTCAGAATGAAATAACCCGGAATAGCTGCGCCATACTGCGTCCGTTGCCCTGATAATTGGCCACCTTGACAAAGTCAAATATTCAATATGCAACGAGGTGTATTTTTCTTAAAACTTTGAACGCAAGGGTTCTATTTAGCGAGAGCAACTTCGTTTGATTGTACTTTCAGAAAACGCAAAAGTGGGTGGCTACATGGCTCTATGTTTAGGGATCGCTAATTGGTACAAACATCGTTATTTTCAAACCTAAGCAGGTAACTGCGTGGCTAACCGCTTTTCGTTTCCCACAGTTATACACAAACGGAATCATGACCGCTATAGTGTATTTGCAGGTTCAAAAACTTAGATCAACATTAATTTTATCCTGCAAATCTCAGTGATTAATAGATGTCATTTATTCATTTTGGACCAGTTGAGTAATGGTTACATAACACTTCACTGATGACCCGATATTTGCCGTTCCTCCACTTATCGTCAAAAGCCTGACACACGATTCAATAATCCAGTTTATTGAAATTTTATTTAATTTGGAATTTAGAGTTAGTTCTGTATTTTAATTTGGAAAGAGTTACCTCATTAAAGGTAATAATATTTACTTCACTAACATTGTAATTATAATTAACATCCTTTTAGTTCATACCGTGCATGTTAGCCCAAGACACTATGTGAGCGTGTAGGCCTGTGTGTGCACCCGTGCCACTGGGGCGCTAACAGCACCATCCGAGCGTGATCATTGCCAGAGCAGCTGTCTGGCTTCCGTGCCGGTGGCTCGTGAAAAACATTCGCGCGAGGTCTTTGCCAGTGCCGCTGGACTGGCTCCTGTGCAGGTGGCACGTAAAAAAACACCCATTTGAGCGTGGCCGTTGCCAGTACCACCTGACTGGCCCTTGTGCCGGTGGCACGTAAAAGCACCCACTATACACGAACTGGACGATCATCAAATGACACGTTGTCTTGAAAGTTGCTGTTCTTTGCTGTCACGGCATAAAAGCGAACCATTTTTGCATCGTATTGTTACGTGTGATGAAAAATGGATTCTTTCCAACAATAGCAAGCGTTCTGCACGGTGGTTGGATAGAGACGAAGTGCCAAAACAATCCAAAAAAGAATATTCACCAAAGATAATGGTGTCTGTTTGGTGGTCCAGCGCAGATATCGTCCACTACAGCTTCATGAGACCTGCTAAGTGAATTACAGTGGATGTATACATCAACCAATTGGATGAAATGATGAGTGAACTTGCAATTAAGCAACCGAGATTGGTCAATAGAGACAGGGCAATTCTCTTGCAAGACAATGCACGGCCACATATTGCATATAGAACGCTACTCAAGTTACAGGAACTGAACTTAGAAGTACTCTGTCATCCACCGTATTCACCAGACCTTGCACCAGCTGACTATCATGTTTTCCAGGTATTAGACAAGTTTTTGCAAGGAAAAAACTTCAAATCTGAAGAAGATGCAAAAACAGCTTTTCGTGGTTTCATCACCTCTTGCTCTCCAGCATTCTTCGCTGCTGGCATAAATTAGCTACCGATAAAATTGGCAAAATTGTGTTGATAATTTAGGTGCATACTTTGATTAACTGCATTGCTTTTTGTTGCGATAAAATAAAATAAACTTTCAGTTCAAAATCAGATATTTCATTCTCAATAACCTGATATATATATATATATATATATATATATATATATATATATATATATATATATAAATGTGTGTGTGTTTTTTGTGTGTTATACGGTCACATATATGTAGATGCATAAAGAACCTTAGTGTAAGTCTATGCATGTGTAAGTCTGTGTGTCTAAATATTTGAGATAACAATTGAGGGAAAAATCTCATCGGTTCGTAAGACAGTAGATCATTCTGATTTCCGATGTGCCCAGCATGGTGTGAATTAAATTTCCCGCGCTAAAGAATCAAACTACCGAACTAATGATAGTTAATCCAATACTTTATCCACTGCACAACAAAATTTATCAATATCAGAAAGATTGATTCAAAACTGAACCATGATGGTCAATGAGAATTTGGTTGATGCAACCCAAGAAACAGTTCTATGACATTTGAGTGTATTATTGGATTGTGTGTGGTCTGGCTTCGTAGACACAAACACTTTATGTGCAAGCTTGTATAGGCGTATATATTTGTGTATATATGTCGGGGGAGGGTTAGATGCATAGAGAGAGAAATAGAGAGCGACAGAAAGGCAGTTAAATAGGTACATTAAAAGATAAAACTATATACTGAATGTAAAAAGTGTTTGTTCTCCATACGTACACACCCACCTACAGACAAGCAGATAGACACACACACACACACACGCACACGTACACATGCATATGTGTGTGTGTGTGTGTACATGTCACTATAAAAAGCTTTCGTTGACTCTAACAAGAAGTAATACTGAATTGTAGAAGAAAAGATGGTGAACAAGCCAGCAAAAAGTAAAGAAAAATTATTTCAATCATAAAATACATTACAATACAATAACACGAACAATACTGGAGACAAGTCCTCAATGGTACAGGAACGAGACACCCATTTAGAAAAGCGTGCATTGTATAGGTTCTTCTATTCTGTACACACATACCGAGACAAACAAACAGATGCACACACACACACACAACATATATATATATATATATATATATATATATATATATATATATATATATATATACGTGTGTGTGTGTGAATAGCGTTTGTCTTTCGTTCTCTACTTGTCACGTACCAGTTTTATACGGTCTCAATTCCCCAAGCTACTCTTATAGAAATCATATTTTCTTGTCTCTCTTTCTGTATTTATTCTTCTGCCGGATTGCATTGGTTACTGTTCGCTAACAACATAACACAGCACTTGACCTCAACGACTAGTATTTTCTATTTTCGTATATATGAACCCTATACACACACACACACACACACACACACACACACACACACACACACACACACACATATATATATATATATATGTGTGTGTGTGGCACCCCCTACTGCCGCCGCTTCTCTCTCATTTTACTCTGCGTCTTCTTCACTCTCTTTCTCATTCACTCTCACCTTCGCCAAGCTCTTATAAAAAAAAAAACAATGAAACTAAAGACTCTAGAATATTTTTCTCTTTGTTTTCTGTTCCATTGATCGTTCCGACCTTTGCATAATCTCTACCGTATATATATATATATATATATATATATATATGCAAACATATATGATTGTGTGTGCGCGAGTGTATGTGTGTGTATGTATGTATATATATTTATGCATGTATGTATGTATGCAAATATTAAGTAAATGCATCATATTCTCTGGCTAGATTGTATTTTGTTCCTGTGCCTTCGAATTATCCGCGTAAGCACGAATATACAGAAAAACACACAAACGATATACAATACACATACACATACACACAAACACGAGGTGCATATGTCCATAAATACACACATTCGTACACTTTCGTTTATAACTATATGCCTGTGCGTATATGTATACATGTATCCATTCATGTGTAATGCATCTATTTATACCTATATATATAAATATATGTATGTACACACACACACACACACACATATATATATATATATATATATATATATATATATACACACGCACATATATATATATATACACATATATACGTATATGTATATATATGTAAATATATATATATACATACCTATATACATATATATACGTATATATATATATACATACATATATACATATATATACGTATATATATATATACATACATATATACATATATATACGTATATATATATATATACATACATATATATACGTATATATATATATACATACATATATACATATATATATATATACATACATATATACATATATATATATATACATACATATATACATATATATATATATACATACATATATACATATATATACGTATATATATATATACATACATAAATACATATATATACGTATATATATATACATACATATATACACGTATATATATACATACATATATACATATATATACGTATATATATATACATATATATATATATATACGTATATATATATATATACATATATACACGTATATATATATATATACATATATACACGTATATATATATATATATACATATATACATATATATACGTATATATATATACTTACATATATACATATATATACGTATATATATATATATGCATACATATATACATATATATACGTATATACATATATACATATATACATACATATATACATATATATACGTATATATATATATACATACATATATATACGTATATATATACGTATATATATACGTATATATATATATACATACATATATATACGTATATATATATATATATATATATATATATATATATATATATAATCATAAATATATGCATACATATGTGTATATATTTATATAGAGAGTAAGAGGAGACAAAGGACGAAGACGAGAGAGAAGTATACAGACAGGGAGATACAGAGTATTAAAGACGGGTTACACTAGTGAGCATATATATATCGATTATAGGATGGCGTGCCTCATCTGATTGTTGGAAGATAACTAGACGTGCTTATGTCAAGGATATTTATCTGAGAATTTCTATAGAATTGTATGTATATATATATATATATATATATATATATATATATATATATATATATGAACGCGTGTGTGTGTTTCCAATACTTATATATATACATATATATGCATACATATAAGCTTATATACATATATGATTGTATGCATATATTTGTGTATTTACATGTATTTTTATATTTATACATATGTGTATCTATATGTGTATGTGCATTTATGTATATATACTTTATCTACACAATGGTGTCTCTATTTTAATAACAAAAGAATAATGATGATTAATTACATTTTTTAATTGACTCATGAATCAAATTATGAATGAATCAAAGATGTATTTTCTTTTACTTCGGATTGAATGACATAATGCTATTCTCGGCAGTATCAATAACGATACAAAATGAACACCACTTCCTTTATGATCATTTTTGAAAAAAGCCTTATAAACTTAAATTTCGATGACAGACTGTAACTAAACAAATTCTGAATAACTAATTGATTATATCACCCAACGCTCTCTTTTGATGGATAAATAAAAACAATTTATCGTCGGTTAGGTGTTGCAGATAACTTCAAAGAGCGAAATAAATTTCTGTAAGAATAAATTGTGAAAATAAGGAGAGAAAGTTTCTTCATTGGATATCATCTCCAGCACCAAGAGACACTCAGTAAATTGAAAACAAAATGAAATAAACACAGAAAACAGAGGACGAAGTGTGGACGTAGGGGTATATGATCACAGATGCCTGTAGGCATGGCGCACGAAGAATTGCAGTGTAAAATAAGCAAATGGAGTGTCATTAAAAATGGAGTGGTAGTTTCTTAATAGATGCATAAACTGATATACGAGCAAAGTGTAGTTGCATTAGGTGGAAGGTGTAACATATACGAGCAATGTGGAGTTGCATAAGTCAAGATAAAAGATAGGATGGTTTAGGTGTGTTTTGATTGTACTATGAAGGCTGATGCGACAATTGTTAAAACAGTGAACTAATTGAATGTGATGGGGAGCTTTAGTTTACTTTGAGTGATGGGGAGCTTTAGTTTACTTTGAGTGTTGGTGAAGAATGGTGTTAACATGGCAATTGTGTTTCGGGAGAAGGAAACTATTGCCAATAATTGCGTGAAAGTAATTGGACAAATCGTGTGAATGCGAGATGTGGCGTAAGAGATTGAGTTGAAGACAAAAGTTTGGTTGTAACCTAGAAATATTACTCTGGGGCTAAGATTTATAATATAACGTGTGTATTGTAAAGGTGCACACCCACTTCTGAAAGACGTCAAAAGATTCACTGTAAGAATAGCCAGGGGCGTTCGAGAAGACGGCCATGATAAGATCTGCGCAATATTGTTCAGGCATTATTGTTTGTAAACTTTAAACATGTTATAGCGTGTCTATTTCAAGATGGAGGTTATTATATTTGCAGACATGAAATTCTTAAATGGCAATGCTGTGGCAGGGTAACGATGGAAGCAGTTTTATAATTGAATCTAACTTACAGGTTAATCACCTTTCCATCTTCCTCACGATCACAATCATTGTCATCATCATCCTTCTCATCATCATCATCATCATCATCATCATCCTCATCATTATCATAATCCTTCTCATCATCATCGTCATCATCATCGGCATCATCATCGGCATCATCCTCATCATAATCATCACCATCATCATAATCATCATCATCATCAACATCATCATCCTCATCCTCATCATCATCATCACAATCCGTCAATAATCTAACTCTATTATCATTATTAATCATCAACATCATCAACACAAAATTTCCGACAGCAGCATTAAAGCCTTCATCGTCATCATCGTCATCATCGTCGTCATCATCTCCTAATCAATCATGGCCGGCACCGTCACCGCCATGATGCGAGTGATGGCGATAATGGTGATGGGGATAATGATAACGGGGATATTCGTGCTCATGATGGTGATGATGATGATGATGATGATGGTGGTGGTGGTGGTGGTGGTAATGAGAAGCAGGTGGAGGAGGAGGAAGACTTTGTCGATGATGACGACGATGATAAGAAAGATGATGGATGGATGACTAATCTGTAACGTAGACTCAATAAAAAAAATGGAAAAGTTTTCATCCATCATTGCTATCCAGCAACAAATGGCAGAGACGACCGTGGAAATTAAAACCAAGTGGAATCTTGTTAGGTAAATGATGTGAGATTTACAGCAGCCACGTCAGAGCAACAACTAAGCAGTCCATCACTTTGATGATGCTATTTTCAATAATACACTCTCGTAAGTGATTATGTCCATAAGTATTCTAATGCGTTGACGCTCCTCCCAGAAAATGTCGTTTAGAGAAACATGGAATCATAAAAAGATATCTGGTGAGGTATAATATCCAAACCGATGCTAGATTCACCATGTCATACTGGCTGGCGTAGTAATGCTCGTTTAGTTTTAATATAAATGTGCCTTAAAATGTCTTTGACCAAACACGAAGATTGATGTTGTTATTCTTCTTCTTTTTCTCATTATTATTATTATTGTTATTGTTATTATTCTTATCATTGTAGTATTTACTCTGAGCTGTTATCGTTTGAGTTCAAATTACGTCGAGGTAGAATTATTCTTTCGTCCTTTTGGAGTCAATAAATCACGTGCCAGTCCTTCATGATTATTATTATTACTATTACTATTATTATTATTATTATTATTAGTAGTAGTAGTAGTAGTAGTAGTAGTAGTAGTAGTAGTAGTAGTAGTAGTAGTAGTAGTAGTAGTAGTAGTAGTAGTAGTAGTAGTAGTAGTGATGCAGAATTTGTTGCGGCTCCTTATGTTTTGAGTTCAAATCCGACCAAGATGAAATTCGCCTTACATCCTTCCGGCTTCAATAAAATTAAATATGAGATGAGTGCTGTAATTAATGAAACCCCACCTCTTAAATTACTGGCCTTGTGCCAGATTTAAAAGCTATTGTTTTATTATTTACAGCGTTGAGTTAGCAAAAACGTCTATGTGTCGGAAATATCCCTTGTTATATTTGTTCTTCCTCTATACATTCTGAGTTCAAATACAAAAGTCATCTTTTCCGTTTATCTTTTCGAGGTCATTCATATAAAGTACAAGTACTAGGATTGATGGAACCGATTCCTCCCTCCTCTTGAAATTGGTGGCCTCGTTCCTAAATTGGAAACAAATTTGTTCAACGTAGCGAACTTGAAAAATTATGGGGAGAAGGGTGAGGTTATTATTATTATTATTATTATTATTATTGAGGCGGCGAGCTGGCAGAATCGTTAGCACGCTGTACTAAATGCTTAGCGGTATTTCGCCCATCTCTACCTTGTGAATTCAAATTCCACCGAGGTCGACTTTACCTTACATCCTTTCGGGGTCGATAAATTAAGTACCAGCTGAGTACTGGAGTCGATGTGATCGACTATTCACCTCTCCCAAATTGCAGGCCTTGTGCCTATGATATAAAGTATTATTATTATTATTATTATTATTATTATTATTATTATTATTATTATTTTGGTTGCTTCGTTTCAGATTCAATCTTGATTTGGTAAAATCGTGAATAAATGTTTTCTGTATGAGGCCACTGTATCATTTTAGGTTCGTTTGAAATATGTTAAAGACTATACAGTGCGATTTGAGGGAGAGACGGATGAAATATCTAGTAGATTCAGCGACCACATCCAGGCTCATTTATTGGAACGTCTGCCAAGACTTGGTCGCTTTTGAATTCGCCCCCACTTTTTATTTGTATTTGTATAGTGCGTTGACGAAAATAAAGCAAGAATCTAGATCCAGAATAGATTTGATGAATAAAAAACGCAGAAGAAATTTGCCATAGTTTAGTTGATCTTGAAATGAATCAGTTTTAAAAATCAGCTCTTGAGAATTCTATTTCTCATTTCAATAACATAAAAGACATCTCAAGGAGAACTTAGATTCTTCGGTTCTTGTATGCCAGATTATTTCATTTCCTGCACATCATTCTGTCTTTCTCTCTCGTCGAAACGGTGCTGGTGGCAGCGACAGCACACGAAGCAGTGCTGGCGGTGATTGCGACGCTGCTTCAGGTTATGCTAGACGTAGTTGTTGCAATTGAGGTGGAGTTGTTAGTAAGAACATGAAGATGGTAAAGGTAGTAGTAGTAGTAGTAGTAGTAGTAGTAGTAGTAGTAGTAGTAGTATGAATTTCGTAAACGATCTGACATCAATCATCATCATTGCTCGGTTAATAAATTATATTTATGCGTATTATATAATACCATTAACAGATCCGTTTATATATATATATATATATATATATATATATATATATATATATATATATATATATATATTTACATATGTATATACATATGTGTATGTATGTGTGCATATTGATAGAATGTCAGATAGTTACATACATGAATTCATAAACAAAGACATGCTTACATACATGTATATATGTATGTATGTATGTAAGTATATATATATATATATATACATATATATATATGTATGTATATATATATATATATATATATATACATATATATATATGTATGTATGTATGTATGTATGTATGTATGTGTGTGTGTCTGTTTGTATGTATTTATATATGTACATAATTATCTGCATAATTCAGAGACCATTTTTTATTGATTTAGCGTGTATATGCTTACAGTCATATTAGATATTTTGAAGACAGTCAGCTGGTAGAATCATTAGTACGCCGGACAAAATGCCACAAGGCATTTTGTCCGGCGTACTACTTGTATTCTGAGTTCAAATTCCATTCAGATTCACTTTGCCTTTCATCCTTTCGAGGTCGATAAATTACGTACCAGTTAAACATCAGGGACAATGTAATCGAAATATCCCCTCCCAAAAATTGCTGGCCTTGTGCCAAAATTTGAAACCAATACTACATTTCATTATATTCGTAACTATATACAAATATACATACATACATGCATATATGTGTGTGTGTGTATAAATATAATGAAGGAGAGGAACATATATATGTACATAGGTAAATAGATAAATATGCACACACACACACACACAGACAAACATGGACTCATACACGCACATAAATAGACACATGCGTACGTAACGTACATACATTAATACATGCATTCATATATGTTGAATGTCTCAGATCCAGCTCTACGCTGTCCTCCACCTTGTATGGACGGTTATATGGTGCACATAAAAACCTTGGGAAGCATTGTTAGTTGTGTTATTTCTTGTTTTAAGATTGCCTTTCCCTTTCTTAAGATACTAAGAAACTTGTGGTATGCGATAGTGACACCAACTTTATGTAAAATCATATTTAGTGTCGATTTTCGGTCATATTACGTAATTTGGCGTTGGCCAGATTGCGACGTTGTTAAATCAAACTGGTTCAACCTGCGTACACGAAACTGAAATTTCACAGATCATTGTTCTCATTTTCATATCTAGTCCAAACTTAAGCGATCAAAGAAACTAATATATAAAAATGGAGGTGTAGAAAAGCATAAAAATAATCCGCTACAATATTTTCTAAATATATTTGAGATTTGAAAAATTGGAGTATTATAAATACTAAAAACGTTGTTTTGAATATATCAGAATACATGAAAATCAATACACAACTGGTATTCAGTTTATCGAACCCATGAGTCAACGCAATTCTTATTTTCACTATAAATCTGATTTGCTGAAATATTTCTGAATGGCTCAACGATGAACATCTTATAGATCCCTACAATACATCTAATCTATTAAGACATTGGAGGCTTTAATCCAACCAAATAATTGACTTTTATTTACAGATACATCAATCATTTTGTTTCTACTCAACGTTTTCCTTTAACATTTTGTAAGTAAAGGAGTCATTCTTTTTTTTTTTTACATCAACAATCAGTATTGAACGGCTTTTTGTTTGCTCTGAAATGTATACTCTGCGGTGTATTTTTACATACATACACACACACACAAACGCGCATACACACACTAGCACATATATATATATATATATATATATATATATATATATATGTACGCACGTACACGTGTGTGTGTTATACGAAGGCGGGCAGAGCAAGGAAAGGCGTGCCTGGAGAGTGTTCTACCTACTGAACACATAATTACACAATATTCCGTATATAATATTGTGATTTAGAAGGCTTCGTCTCATTGAGATTTTCTCTGCACTTTTGAGACAAAAGTTTCTTCTGAGATGTTTTGTATTCTAATTACAACATTACGAAAGATACCTTCTGTAGAATTAACCCGTCTCTTTTCGTTCTGCAAAACAAATAGCGTTAGACGTGAATGTCTTTACTACTTTTAAGCCATTCGATAGATTACACTCAAATGAAGTGTTTCAACTTAGTATTCATCATCTCTAAATTGTACAAACGGACCCCAATGTGAGTTGCTGATGAGATTTAATTAGATGGAAATATGCCGGTTGCTTTATCACAGGACTGTTGTCTTTAACGATATGTCCATCACTAACCGCATGAAAAAATTCCAGTTAATCAGATTTTTTCATCTTGTGTTACGTGGGACAGAGACACTGTTATATGTCTGGTTATATGTGTGTGTGTGTGTGTGTGTGTGTGTGTGTGCATATTTACATATACATACATATATATATTTATATAGAGAGAGAGAGATAGATAGAGGGGAGAGAGAGAGAAAAAAAGAAATATAAATATATGTAAATTTATGTATATATATATATATATATATATATATATGTATGTATATATATGTATACGTGCATATATACATATATATATACACACACACATATATATACACACATAGAGAGAGAGAGAGAGAGAGAGATGTATATATATATATATATATATATATATATATATATATATATAACATACATACATACATACATACTTAGATGAATACACATATAGATGTGTAAATATATATTTGCATATGTGTGTGTATGTGTTCATGCGTGTGAGTGTTTGCGTGTGGAGTGGTGAGCTGCCAACATTTTTACAACTGCTTAGCTTAGCTGCCAAAATTTTAGCAATCGTCTCTTCGTGCTATAAAAAGATAGTGTTACCCGCGGTATAAACCACAGTCGTTTCAACATTAACTATCATCACGTTCATGTAATATACAAACAGGCTACAAGCGTGAATCCCAGCATCCCGATGAAGAGTTCTCCCAGGTAAAATTATTCGCATCAATGTTCAAAGAATTTGCCTGGTGGATAGTAGTATATAGTTAGCATTTTAAATCTTAAGGAGAGATGAAAATAAAGATTAACCTGAGGCTAAGGGAATTTTTAGGGGTGAGCAGGATTGCTATGCAAATGGGTTAAGATGGTGTGAGGGCGAGGACAAGTGGTGAAAGGAATTGTGTTGAGTAGTTTATTTTGGATGGTAGCCTCATAATTCACTGATACAACCAGAAAACGGATTGGCGTTAAGGTTGTAGGTAAAAGTATTTTGGGTAGATATGGAAAAAAGGGAGGGGAAGATACAATACATGAAATTACATAGACTTACAGTTACCATGAGAGATTCATGTTTAGGGAGATGATAGGAAGTGGGGGGATTCTAAAGTTAAGGCGAATAAACGGCGATGCAAACACGCAGAGGTTCACTGATAGACAATTTCATACAGCATTCACACATTCTTATATATATATATATATATATATATATATATATATATATATATATATATATATATATATATATGTATATATATATATATATATATATGTATATATACATATATATATATATACTGCCTGGAATCGAACTCGGAAACTTGGGGTTAGTAGCCCGCGCTCTTAAGCCCTACGCCACATGCACACGGGCATATGGCGTAGTGCTTAAGAGCACATGCTATTAACACCAGAGCATATGGCGTTGTGGTTAAGAGCGCGGGCTACTAACACCAAGATTCCGAGTTCGATTCCGGCAGTGACCTGAATATAATAATAATAATAATAATAATAATAATAAATGCCCGGATGCAGTACCAGGCAGTGGCTCTCATGGCTTCTGATCTTAATTATTGATTGGAAGTGTTATCATGTACATTGTTTTGTCTTGGTATAAAAAGATGGGTTACTGCAAATATTCTGCTTAATACCACAGATTTGCTTGTTAGTGGTTTGACCTTAACCAGTTGAGCATGCCCCTTAATGGCTGAGGATATGTCTATCTCTGATCACGAGTAGAAGTAGCGGGAGAAGATCATAGCCATGTGTTGAGGGGAATTCTTTGGGGTTTGAGTAATTCACCTTTGGAAACATGGGTGTTTTGCTCAACATCCTTAAACAAACCTTATTCAGGGACCTTTTGAGCAGGATGGGATACTCGACCTGAAGAAAATTCTAAGTGGGCCCCACCTGCGAGGTCATGTGTTTTTTATCTTGATATGAAATCAACATGTCACGCACATATGGTTGCGATGCATGTGCCTGGTGTACCCTTATTAGACGGGTAGTCATGATGGGTATATTGGGCTTCGTATATTTTACCCGTGTCACTTTGATGGTATTCGCTGCTCTCTCACTCAATAATAATAATAATAATAATAATAATAACATCGAAAAATACTTTAGAAATGAGAACCCAGGTTCGAAATTTCACCAAGACATCTGATGAAAGCTGGAGGGTATATCAGCCGAGACGTTGTGTTAACAACAAACAAGATGAGGACAAATATCCGTCAAATATAAATAATGTAAATAATGTACATAGTTCTTCATCTCTTAAATAGAGAACTGAAATATATATATATATATGTATATATATATTATTGTATGTACGTATATATACACGTATGTATCTATATATGCACATACACTTACATATTGTGCGTATGTGTGTGTGCGCGCGCACGTGTAAATATATATGTGCAGGAGTATAAGTGTGTGTGTAAGTACATGCACATACGCACACACTAAATACTCTCGCTGCACACAGATACCCATAGACACCCGTTTCATTTCGTTTCTGTCTTTACTGCAAATAATTTACCAATCTACCGAACTTAATATTAAAATTAAATATTTTACGCTACACAAATAAGTGATTAACTTTCACTTCGCAATATTAAAGGGTCAGCTGCATCGACCACGTGAGTGGGCGGAGCCATTTCATTCTGCCGTATGATTAACATAACTTTTTTGAGTCTTTCTCTCTTGAAAATGCAGCGAGAAGTTAAGGTCTCTGTACGATCGGATCGAGCCGAAGCAGGTCTAACTCACTACAGTTTCTATGGATGCTAGACATGGAAACAATCATTCCGTCGGTTTCGGACGATGAATGATGCAGTTGATGCGATCAATAGAACCTCCTACAAGTGGCTGAGCACTCTACAGTCACGTGTAGCTTTTCATATAGTTCGCGGGGTTATTCAGAGTGACACCGAATGTGACAAGGCTGGCTCCTTTTGAATTACAGGTACTAATCATTTTTGCCAGGTGAGTAGACCAGAGCAACGTGAAATAAAGTATCTTGCTCAAGGACAATCCGCTGCCGGGAAGAGAACTCATGACCTTGGGATCTTAAGCCGAATGCCCAAACCACTGAGCTACGCCCCTTCACATATACACAGTCATAATAAAATTCATCAAATTAATACATTTCTCATCTTTGTATCCCTCATTAGTTTCGTATATGTTTCCGATTAATTAGTTACTAAGGCTCATTCATTTACTAGTTATAAATCAGTTGTGGCTGACACTCCCAAGCGAGAGAAGTGTGCTGTTCCACTAGAAATAAATAGTGGACAACTACAACGAGTGGGGGTAGTCGGCGAGGAACGCCGTTCGTGTCCAGACACGCAGTGCGAGCCAGTTGGGCCAACGGCGAAGTACGCCGTTATAATACAGGACATAACAGTGTCCAGCATGACATGACAGTATCGTTGCCTGTTCTAATTCACTACTTATGATGTTAAAGGCAGGGGGAGCTGGCAGAAACGTTAGCACGCCGGGTGAAATGCTTAGTGGTATTTCGTCTGCCGCTACGTTCTGAGTTCAAGTTTAAAGCCGGGCTATTTGTACTTAAGTGGGCTGTTTTTATTTATCTTTTCTCCTTCCGACTTGACTATTCCTAGGTCAAAGGAGCATGCAACATCAACTATATAGCATATGTGGTCACCTTGTCTACCACCACTAGGTTATGCTCTAGCATCTGATCTGTTTGGATTGGAAAATCCCAGAGGATTTCGCTAGTCTGCGACTCCGTCACTCTCTGAGGTTTGTCCTCATACCACGTCTTGCCTCTCTCTCAGGCCCACTTTTCGCACAGTTTCCAATGTAGCACTTTTTGTGTCGCCTCAACTTGTAGTGGTTTTGGGCAAGTGTAGGGAATTCGTTCGTGATATGACAATGATTTCATCCACTCTATTGCAGATACTGCGCAGCTGCTCATTCCTAAGGTCGAAATTCAAGTTCGTGGCCAAGCTTGGTCTTGCACTGCCAGTATAGTGCACTCGGTCTCTTTTTTTTTTATGGTTCCTTTCATCAGACAATCTCACTTATTTTTTCCAGCAACTTCTGTTGAGACTGCATGGAATTGATTGTGTAGTCCCTTCTTGCGTAATTCTTCTTCATGTCCTTTTTGTACTTCTTCCTTTGTTTTCCCTTTTGTCTCTGCTCTCAATACTCCCTCGTTCCTAACTGTTACTAGCAAGGTTTCCTTACTTTCGGTTAGCTATCTCATTAAATTCTCGATTTCGATACGCACGCAGTCTTGCACACTTATCAGTCCCCTTCCTCCATTTGCTCTCTTCATGTATAGGCAATCAGTGTTTTCCCATGGATGATGGGCACCATGTATCGTTAGGAGCTTACTTGACTTCTTGTTCATCTCCTTCAGCTCCTCCTGTGTCCACTTCAGGACTCCAGCGCCACACCGGACCACTGCGACTGCGCGTGAGTTTATTGCTGAAATTATGTTTCTGTCATTCAGTTTTGTGCTTCTGGCATTCATCCAATATTTTTCTCACTCACCGTAGGTACACTCTTTCTGTCTTTTTCTTCATGTGGTGGTGTTTGATTCCATATGCCTCAAGTATTCCCAGGTATTTAAAACTGGATTGAGGTTCAATTACCTTCTTCATTTCACCACTTGGTAATCATACACCTTCTGTACTGGCAAACCTTCCTCGTCTCATCACCATTGTGGCACATTTTGTGAGTCCAACCTCCATCTTAATATCATTGGAGAAAACCCGCACAGACTGGACTAGGCTGTCCAGTTCTGCCTCAGTTTTTGTGAATAGCTTCAGGTCGTCCATGTATAGCAAGTGCTTTAATTTTTCTTTATCTCTTCCCAACTTCGTTTTCTGTAGTATTTCACTCAAGGACTTCATTCCCAGCACGAATATCAGTGGGGAAACACTGTACCCCTGGAAGATTCCTCTCTTGATTTTCACCTCTCCTAGTACTTGCTTCCCTGCTGTCAATTCCATTCTCCACCATTTCATGCTATTTCATATAAGGCTTCTCATATTCTCTGCTACTCCAAACATTTCCATCGTTCTTCTTATCCAGGAGTGTAGTATCACATCGTAAGCTTCGCGATAGTTAACCCATGCCATGCTTAGGTTTGTATGTCTTCTCTTGCACTTCCTGAGAGTTAGATTATCAAATTAGAGCTGATCCTCCGTTCCCCAGCACCTTTCTATTCAATGGGTAGTAGCCCACTTTGTTTCCAATTATCTGTACAGTTCATCTGCCAAAGCACCTATTATTATTATTATTATTATTATTATTATTCAATAATCTTACTTTTATTGCGGGCTTTCTCGTACATGTTGTTGCTGCTGCAACTATTACTACTAC
Source organism: Octopus bimaculoides (assembly GCF_046866305.1). Classification (NCBI taxonomy): domain Eukaryota; kingdom Metazoa; phylum Mollusca; class Cephalopoda; order Octopoda; family Octopodidae; genus Octopus; species Octopus bimaculoides. The sequence goes on along the minus strand of NC_142933.1, from coordinate 3,196,253 downwards.
TACTACTACTACTACTTACAATCTCGAAAAATATATTTGTTTTGCCGGTAATTTCTCAGTGACACCTTTCAGCAAATCAGACGCCAAAACCTTTGACTTGTCTCTTTACTCATTTGTTTCGTTCTGTTAATCAGTTACGTTGCGTCGCCACCGAATCGCGTTGACACGTGCAAAGATAGCGAACAAACAACAACATTGACAAGAGAAAGTAACAAAAATAACAACAGAAACAGCAACAAGCGTACAGCAAAAATAAAGGCGCTTCTAAATGGTCACACGAACCGCTAGA
>NC_142933.1:3160964-3190964 GCF_046866305.1 Octopus bimaculoides | reverse complement strand
TAAATTTCCATTATGCCGTAAAACGGCTTTTAACCTGGGTTGTGATGAATCAATAAATAGTCACCATTCACTTCCAACATGCTTATCAGATAAACTTGATGAATATCCATTAATGTCATAACAATAACAGAGATGATAATCCATTCTAAAATAAAATGCTGAATCAAAATTTTATAGTAACTCGCAGCTACATTTACTGCGAGTAAGTGTCTTACTTTCAAAAGAGAAGAAATAAATTTGGCCTTTTCTTGTGATAGTTCAAAATCCTTCGCAAGATCACCTGAAAAGAATTGGAAATATAATCACAACTCGTTCTTACTTAACGAAAGTCCAGGAGCACCATAAGGAATAACAGCTTCATGAAATTGAACACATCATGGGGAATTGAACACATCTATGTATGGAATCCCAATTCGGATAAAGAATATTATGGTGTTGTTGTTTTGTTTTATTAAGAACAGCATTTAATATTAACTTTGCAAAAAGAGCAGTCAATAACTTAATCTTTCTGGTCCTGTTAAATTATTGGTTTTGCAGAAGGAATAGAGGATACATTTCTCGAACCAGTGAGACCAACCAGTTGAACAGGTGGTATAAATTTGGTCAGGTGCCCATGACTCGTCTTGGCCACCTCGTTGAGAATTAGAATACTTTTTGTATATGTTTTATTTTAGGATTTGTTTTAAGACATCGTTTTTATACAGTTAGGAAGCTAATACAAACAGTAAGAGAGGTCTTTTTTTCTATTCTCTTGACGTAATGTGTGTGTGTGTGTATGTGTGTGCGTATATTCCCTATTTTTCGCCAGTGATGCACAACAAAGCTCACTGCCACCGAGCATGGGCAGCGAGAGAGTCTATCAGGATACTTTTTTTGTTTGTTTTGTCTCCATCTGTTGCATTTATTGTCGTTTGTACCTATTTCGTTTCTTTTATCCATCTACTTACCTACCAATCCATCCATCAATTTATATATATATATATATATATATATATATATATATATATATATATATATATATATATATTCGTATACATATTTGGATAGATAGATAGATAGATATGCGTGTTTTCATATCTGTATTGCTATCTATCTATATACTTAACATGTATATATACATATATACTCACAAAGTTTTATCCCATTTTGGATTGTATTAAGATGTACCCTATGGAATAGTCATATATATGCGACTCTCCACTGAGTGACGACCTTTATAAATTCTAAAACATAAGATATATGAATATGTTTATATCTCACTTCCAACCCTACCAGTTACCAAAAGCACGTATTAACAGTCCCCAAAATCATTCATTCCTTTCTTTCGACTCACTCGATTTGTGCTGTCTAAACATAGCTGAACAAAGACTGGCTCACATTTACTATTAGCTGTAAATAACTACTTATTTACAGCTAATAGTAAATGTGAGCCAGTCTTTTCCACATTCTGCTGATAGTACAAGATCACATTTTTACATACAGCAATTCTTCATGCCTTACACTTTGATTTCTGATGAGGATTTTAGTCATATTCATTTTTGTGCGGAATAGTCTTTTCTTTACACAAATAAGTTCTTTTCCTTAATGAGATATACATTATAGCTCAAGAATCTTTTATTCAATTCTTCTCTCTCATATATATATATATATATATATATATATATATATATATATATATATGACAGTGACGCTTCAGCCTGTTTCTCCATAACGTGCACCAAAATACGTTGCTGTATTTATATCATTAACGGCTGACACGGTGAATGATGTTCGAAATATCAAGATGCTCAACGAAATAGCTTTTTATGAATATTCCATGATGATAACGTTTATAGGATGATAAACACGATTATACCATGTTCTTAACAGAGCGGTGGAGGAGGAATAGAAATGTTATAAAAGTGGAGGGAGGATGAGGGGGAAAATTCATTATGCTTCAAGAGAAGTAGGGTCATTTAAAACAACCACGTGAATATCTCGTTGGTTTTGGAAAATATTTGACCTGATTCTAGTTCTTTAACTTAGTTAATTAGAAATCACGTATTTTTTGTATTTAAAATAAAATCATAAACTGGTTTTGTTTTTGTTAATTTATTATATTATTAAAAACATTTGCCTGAAAAGATATTTGTTGATTGACATTCGAATGCACAGTTCAATTATTATGTATTTCCCAGAAGTATTAACATTTTTTAAATAACGTCAAATCCATAGAAACTGGTATTAAAAATATAACGTAAGCTAAGTTGATTTGATTTTGTATAAATTTTATATCGTAATTTGTAAAAAACAGAAAAATGGCATCATTTGTTACAAGAATACGGCGGGCCAATTACAGGTTCGCTTCTGTTCTGACAGCTGAAGTGACAAGAGATTCTCGGTTACGCGGTGGAGAAGAGAAAAATATTCAAAGTCTTTGATGGTAATCAGCATTTATTCTTCAGTTTTTCGTTTTATATAAAACGCGTGCGTACTTTCGTATGGATTTCTGTGTGTGTAAGGGTAAACACACATAGACACATGTATGTGCGTATATATATATATATATATATATATATATATATATATATATGTGCGTGTATATGTGTGTGTGTGTGTGTGTCTGTGTCAGTGTGTGTCTATATATATATGTATATATATATATTATATATATACATATATATATATTCTTTTTTCTTTTAATTGTTTCAGTCATTTGATTGCGGCTATGCTGGACCTTTAGTCGAGCACTTATTCTTTGTAAGTTCTTTGTAAGAACACAGACACACAAGCATATACACACACACATACATATATGTGCATATATATATATATATATATATATATATATATATATATATATATATATATGCGACGTGCTTCTTTCAGTTTCCGTCTACCAAATCCACTCACAAAGCTTTAGTCAGCCCGGGATTATAGTAGAAGACACTTGCCTAAGGTGCCACGCAGTGGGACTGAACCTGAAACCATGTGGTTGGTGAGCAAGCTACTTACCACACAGCCACTCCTGCGCCTACAGCTGTTTCAGAGGTGTTCTTTATTGATGCAGAAACGTGTTACATCATGCAAAAAACCCCGTTATATATATATATATATATATATGTATATATATATATATATATATATTTTATACCTCTTACTTGTTTCTCTCATTTGACTGTGGCCATGCTGGAGCATTGCCTTTAGTCGAACAAATCGACCCCAGGACTTATTCTTTGTAGGCCTAGTACTTATTCTATCGGTCTTTTTGGCCGAACCGCTAGGTTACGGGGACGTATACACACCAGCATCGGTTGTTAAGCGATGTTGGGGACACAAAAAGACACCCAAACATATACACACACACACACATTATATACATATATATATATATATATATATATATATATATAGTAAATGGAGTAAATTACAGAAAGAATTCATTTAACATATGCGTTTTACTCCATTTACTAAATTTGTATATCTACTCAAGTACCCAAAATAACAAGGAGTTTCTACCTCATAAACACGAGTTACACCACAGTCATTTTGTGATCTTTGCTACCCTGGTATCTATTAACCAATTTATTTTGTCGGAGTTAATTATTAACTTAGAGAAAATAAATACATATAATAAAATATATATGACGGGCTTCTTTAGTTTTCGTCTACCAAATCCACTCACAAGGCATTGGTCGGCCCGAGGCTATAGATAGTAGAAGAAACTTGCCCAAGATGCCACCCAGTCGGACTGAACCCGGAACCATGTGGTTCGTAAGCAAGCTACTTACCACACTGCCACTCCTACGCCTATATCGCATGCCATCTTACAAGCTGACAATATATATTAGCGCATTACCTTCGGGTACACGAGGACGATACTGACCCTATGACAACCCTTGTACTACCCGCAGTGTGTGCTTGTCATACCTCGTTCCAACATATCCAAAGTGAAGATAATCATCCAGATATTCTCCCCTCACGCTTTTCACGAAACCCCAATTGTTTTACAAACCATGCTTTACTGTTTCTTTATACTTTTTAACGTATCATCCCCTTTCGTAGCTTTCGCTTCTTCGAATTTTCTCTATTTTGGGTTCTGTCTGTATGTTTGCATTGAAATCTACATGGAACTAACTTCTATGTGAAATAAAGAAATCGTGATGCATTTCTATTCATTTCTATCTTTTCTGTGTTCTACTCATTTCTTACTAGTAATTAGAATTTCAGGACTTTTCTTTCTTTCTGTAATTTACCATGGCTGTTGTTCCTGACGAAATGTTAAAAAGTAAATTTTTCACTTTAGATGAGATATTGCAGTCAAGATGGAATGCATAAAAGCTGCTTGTCTTGGAAATTCAAGCATCATACTTTTATATCTTAAGTGCAGTATATATACTTTCAAATGTGCAGGCATAGCTGTGCGATAAAAACATTACTCACCAACCATATGTGTCATCTACTGTAGCCCAGGGACAACAACATATTTCTGAGTGGATTTTGGGTACGGAAGCTGATGGAAGCCCGTGTGTGTGTGTGTGTGTGTGTGTGTGTGTGTGTGTGTGTGTGTCTGTGTGTGTGTGTGTGTGTGTGTGTGTCTGTCTGTCTGTGCGTACTTAGTAAAAGTAATTACGGATGTGTCTGTCTCCTAACGAATCACACATTCATAAGTATTGACAGAATATACAACGTGTACTTGCAGTAGCACGGGAGTAAACTTACACCAACGTATTCCACAGTCGACTATAGGTTCCAGAGCCAACGTATGGAAAGTTCCGAGTTAGATGAAAAATAAACAATAACACAGATGGGAGAAATTAGCTATAACCTAAATGTAACCCTGATGAGTGTGTCAACTTGTTCTTTGTTCTATTTTTGTGAGAAATCCTAAATGACAATTCTAACTCTTAACTCACCTGAAGAAACGAGGTGTTTTTTGCATAATGTAGCACGTTTCTTTATCAGTGAGGAACACGTCTGAAGCAGCTGTAGTGTACATCAACCTATCGCACGACGTGTGTGTGTGTGTGTGTGTGTGTGTGTGTGTGTGCGTGTGCGTGTGTGTGTGTGTGCGTGTGCGTGTGTGTGTGTGGTGAGAGACACAAACAAAAGTGACCAAAGAGAAATAACTCAGACTGACCAATGTTATGCATTTGGTTAAAACAAGCAAATACAAATTTATCAAACAAGATTGAACAAAAGCTTTTCTGCATTGAATATGTCACATGACAATGAGAAAAGAGAGATATAAATTATAATAATTGTTCACATAAAAGTATTACAGATAATTATTGCCTAATGTTGTGTCGAACGTTGTCCATTGAACTTGTGGGAATAAATCCCATGTTTGTGGGATAAGTAAGATGACGAGATGTGAAGTAAATAAGTTAGATGACAGCAGCCCCATAATACATAAATTTTGGCTTTCTTAAGAATGAGTCTAAACAGATTTCTACAATAATTACTTCATTAGAAAAATGAGAATTATGTATTACTAATGTTTTATATAGCCAATTCAGCAGTGGCTAGTATTTTTTTTTATAACAAACGAACTTTCCTTATTAATTCTTGTTTGATCTGGAGTATTGTCTGCACATTGATAGAGTGGTAAGAGAAGAAATTTGGGCGATTTGGTATTTGTGCATTTATCCAGACGTTCACTAAGTGGAATTGGTCTTGTTTTCGGATCCTGTATTTGTTGACGATGAACATTCAATCGCATTCTTAAAATGAGTTTAGTTTGTCCAATGCAGTCTTCCCTGCCCCCATTGATTTTGATGGATTTTCAACAACAGGTATAATGGTTTTTCATAATAAAAACTTGTCCTGATTTTAAATTTTATAATTTATGTCCTCAGTAAGCTTCTCACAAATTCCATAATTGCGTCGGCCACATTTTTTAAGAGTTTACGTTGGGTCCACAGTTGGATTTTTTTGCGTTGATAAGTACTTCTTTTGGGATTTTAGTAGCATTTCAGTGCCTTTTACATTTTATGGTTTTGATTCAATAACGGTTTGTTCTGATGGATAATACTGAAAGTGTTTTTATGTTTCTTGGGTTGTGTGTTGTAATTAAAGATAAATCTTTGGGTGTATCTGAACAGCTTTTGGTTTTTCGTAATTCGTCAATGTTTATTGCTTTTCTGCTTTCTATTCCATTCTCGATTAGAAAAGACGGGTACTTTCTTTCAAGTAGTCCCTGTTTTAACTCAAAGAGATTTTATTCTGGACATCCAGATTGGAGACATTTGTTCGGATTCTTTTACGCAGCTTAAATGGAATATTTGATTTGGTAAGTTTCGGACGGCATGAAGAAAAAAGTAGGCACTGTTTAGGGACCGGTTTGTATGTAGTAGATGTCAGTTTCTTATGTTCGGATTAATCTTTATAATCAAAGTGCCTTAGAAAGGTTGTCGCTTTTGGATAAATTCCATGATGCACTAAATATTGTTGCTGATGCTATTGAGCACGAATTAGAAATCACTGAAGCCATCTAGGTTGTATGTATACAAATATATAAGCATAATGACCTTTGTAAACACGCGCGCGCGCAATTCCAGTATAGACACGTAAATTTAGAGCCGATTCGTGAGTGGTAGGAAAACGTGGGGTGATAGAAGTGTGTTTGGGGAAGCAGTGTTAGGAGCAATATTGTTGTAGTTCTTACTTCTTTCACCCTTCTTCCTTCTCTTCCTCTTCTTACTACTTCTACTACTACTGCTGCTACTATTACTACTGCCACTGCTCATGTTTCTCCCATTAGTATTACTAATTCTTCTGTATTGCAAACAATGACAAGGGGGGGGGGGTGAAATAAAGCAAAAGAGTGAATGAATATCAATGAAAATAAAACTGTAATCGTTTTCCTTCCTTGTTGTTGTCTACGGTCAAAGAAGAACTGTGGGTAGTGCGGTGGTGGTGGCGCCGGTAGCGGCGGCGGCGGCGGTAGCGGCGGCGGCGGTAGCGGCGGCGGTAGCGGCGGCGGTAGCGGCGGCGGCGGCGGTGATGATTGCTTTCGTTTCATTGCTGTTGATAATGGTAGTGGCGTTGTCGGTGTTGGTGTTGATGTTCGTGGTGTTGGCGTTGGTGCTGGTCATGGAGTTGTTGTTGTTGTTGTTGTTGTTGTCCGTACTGATGGGGGGGGGGCGGTGCTGCTCGCGAGTGAACTACTTTCGTCGTTGTTGATGATCGTGATTGTATTCTTGTTGATATCACTGGTGGTTGCTGGCAGCACTGGTTTTGTTGCTGTTGTTGTTGTTGTTGTTAATAGTGAGGGGTGTGATGGGGATGATGATGGTGGCAGTGGGTTTTGGTATTATTCTTGCTTTCTTTTCCAGCAAATTGAAGAAATTGACAACCAAGAAATACGAAAGACACAAACAAACAAAAACAACTAAAATACAATAAATAGCAGCAGCAGCAACAACACCAACAAAAATAATTGACCAACAAACCAATCAGCCAATCAGCCAATCAAACCAGCCGCACACATTGAATCACACACGTGCTCGCAGACACACCCACACAGTCACACACATTCACGCACTCACCAAAATGAAGGAAACACAAAGAAAGCTACAAAATTTGTCAAGAGAAAAAAAATTATTTTTTCAATTTCATATTTACTTAGCAGCGAATCTAACCATCTTGGGAGAGGAAGTGTTTAAATAGTTTCAATAGTTATCGGCGTTTACACTTTCTTCCAAAGATGAAAAGAGAGGCAGACAAATTAAAATGTCTTAGCTATGAAATAGTAACACTTTTATAATTAAGATCTTATTATGATTTCTAACCTTAAGCGAGATGTTAATTTTCTTTTTTATTTTCTTTTTTCCATTCTTTTTTGTTTAATATATTTCCAAAATTTTACTCACAATTAGTTTTCATCACACACTTTTGATTTCTTTTCTTGCAATTCTTCTTTCTTTCAATTTTTTCTTCTATATTTTTATTCCTTCTCTTTTTCTTATTTATTCCGTCATTCATTCAAGGAAAAAGATAACCAACTCAACTAATTTAATAAGAACTCTACGATTTTCTTCTTTCGTTAGTCACATTCTGACATATGAACTGCTTAAATGTGTAGCATAGTGCCAGTGACATCGCAAGGCACAGTGTAGGTGGCCTCACATGTGGTTATATCATGGACTAGAGCCGAGTGACCTTATACGTATTTAAGGTTACTTGTGAAGGATTTCCATCCACAATGGCAGCAGGACAATGTGTTAAGTTTGCAATAATGGTGTTCTGGATTCCATTATGCTGCATGGCACTTTCTACCAAGATCTGCTATGGCTTCTAGTTGGTATCAAATCCATTACCTGATCTGATATTACTACTTCTATCTTGAGTACCTTTTACTTGTGCCAAGCTTTTCAGAAGCAGACTGAAATCAAATTTCGTTCTCAAATACCACATTAAAAGATCATTGGCTTTGCGATTCCTTCTCAAACTAAGCTATAGAATCTTTGATACTATTTCTCTTATATCGAGCACGAACTAAGATATTTGACGATGTATGAAACGATAACATTATATCATATATAGCAAACAATGCGTAGAATATAACAATTTACACAGTGTATGTTTCACTGAAAAATTCTATATTTCTAGGCCAATGAAACTGCAAAGCACATTTCATTACCAACCACGTTACGTTTTACGACAAAACACATTTCACTATAAACGAAACCTGTCATATTTTGTCACAAACAAGATTTTTCACTACAAACCATTACAATTCACCATAGAGCTTTGTTGTATGTGTCACCTTAATCTGTATTGGATTGTATTGGAGTAAGTCGTTCATTTGTCGGGCAAGGAAGCACTATTTTTTAACAAGCACCTGGTCTGCTATCTCTTATTTTGCTTGTATTGGAGTAAGTCATTCATTCGTTTCCATCGCCAATGACGTTAGCAAAAGATACACTAATCTCGCTGATGTTAATTCTATAAACGTTTCTGTTTGTAACATTTTTTGCATTCCAATTAATATTTAGATTTCTTGTTTTGTATTTGAATGTGTCTTCGACAGAAAACATTAAGTTGTTTAACCTCGAAGCTCTGTCTCGGGTAGGTTTGATTTTATTTTTTCATAGTCTCTTATGTTATTTCCTGTTTCTTTCATTTTCCTTTTTTTTTTTTTTGGTGTGGCTTGAAAGTAATTGTGGGTGTGTTTACTTAGATTATTGAGACTGATGGTACCCTCACTGTATATAATACGCTTCCCCTGTGATTCCGAGGATATTTACCACTATAAAAAATCGATACAAATGACTGTAGGAAGAAAAAACATTATAAAGTAGTAGTAGTAGTAGCTAAAGAAGAAAAACAGTAAAAGAAAATCGTGATAGTGTTGATGATGACCATGATCGTGATGGAGAATTGGCGCGATAAGAAATAACAAGAAACGAGAAGAAACAACATCGTAACGATAATGAGAGAAGAGAAAGAGAAATACTAAGAAAGGAAAGATAATTAAGAAAATAACAGAAAAAAAAACAGAGAAAAAGAAGGTGAAAAGAAGAAAACTTTTGGGCATCGAAGAAGAACTAGACAAAGACAAAAGGTTAATGAGACCAAATTCACAGATATTTACAAGGAAAATCACAAATATTTGATGAACAATATCGATAGTAACGAGTGACATCGCCATTCCTTAATTCTTTCAGACACTAACTCAATTTGGTATTACGTAATGACCTATCAACTAACTACGTATCATTGGTACCTAGCTGGCTATATATACCTGTCTATACTAGTTTCGTAGTCTATTTATATCAAGCTTCACAGCATAAGCAAGCCTGTAAACACTCGATACAAATGTGTGAGTGTGTGTTTGTGTATATATATATATATATATATGTGTGTGTGTGTGTGTGTGTGTATGTGTCTGTGTGTATGTATATAAATATACATATATGTACACAGATATATATATTTGTGTATATATATATATATATATATATACATATATATATATTTATACGTATATATAGACACATATACAGATACACATTTATATATCTATATAAAGTATATATATTTTATATATACTTTATATATATACTTTATATACATAAAGTGTGTATATTAATATATGTAAATGATTATGTTGTTAATATATACATGTATATAAATATATACATACATATATATGTACATATATATATATAAAATAATTTATATATAAATATGAAAGATTATATTGTTAATATATATATACATGTACACACATATAGACACATGCATATATATACACATACATATACGCACACGCACATACAGAGAGGGAAGGAAGAAAGAGGCGAAACATTCATACAGACAGGCTGACTGACTGACTGACTGATAGACAGACAGGTAGATAGATAGATAGATAGATAGATAGATAGATAGATACATTTCTTTTATTAGCCACACAGGGCTCAACGAAGATGGGACAAATACAATGTAGAGCTTTTCTTTTTGGGAGGGGGAAGGAAGGAAAAAAAAAAAAAAAAAAAAAAAAAAAAAAAAAAAAAAATTGGTGGTGTCGATCAAAAGGGATCGTAGGAAGGGAAAAAGGGGCAGTTCGATCAAAAGGGATCGAAAAAAAAAGAAAAGGAAAGGCCGATCAATAGGGATCGTGTATCACACAGTAATGTTCTCGTGTAAAAAGAGGGGAGGACAGTTTAGGTTTAGCCGTGGAAGGAAAAGCCCACGGAAAAGACCACGGTAACCTTGGTCAATATTCTCATTGAAGAAACTATAACAGTAAGTGACTCTCTTTTGCCTTTTTGTTTTATTTTTTTTTTCTTGTTCATAGGGTTATGCTCAAGATGGCTCCGTCGTTCACACGTGCCATCCTTGCTACATTCACCCATCTTTTTTTGAAGCATTCACTAGACAAGACTTCCCTTTCTACTCTCAACTTCCTCTTCAGGTGATACTTGAAGAAGTTGATGAGAGATTGCCCAGAGAGGAAAGTCTTTGTCTCTAGACCTTTCAGACGCGTCCACCATACACATTCTTTCGCCATAGCCACAAGTACGATGAAAATAGCTCTTCCTTCCCGTTTAAAGGAAGGAGGCGCGACAATATTCACGATAGACTCGGCTGATAGACCGACTCGTCCCACACGCGATAGCAGTTGTTCGACGTAAGCCCACAGCTCGGAAATGGTGGGACACTGTACGAGTGCGTGCAGAACGGTTTCGTCGCTCTGCCGGCATCTCGGACAGGTCGGCCCCGTGTTTCTCGAGCCATGCCTGTAGAGCTTATCCCGAACGGGTAGTGCTTCTCGATAGCACTGCCAGGCCAGGGATCTCTGGAAGTTGTCCATAGGTCCCGGCCCGAAGGTCGTCTTAAACAGGCGGGTCAGGTATTCCTCGTCGACGCCCAGGTTCGCCCCGAGATCGTCGTCGTACCTTCCCTCCACTAATCCACTATAGAATGCGTTAGTTGTGATGCAGTCGCTCAAGGTTGACCCGGGTTGTTGGAGTTGCCGAAGAGCAGCGCGACACTCGCGGTGCCATTCGCCCTTCCTCGGCCTCTTCTTGATCCATGACTGCAGTTCGGTCATGGAGACGAGCTGCGGGAAAGCGCGCCGCACAAACGGTGACCACACCTGTTCACCGCTGTCTACGTAGAGCCGGAGATGTCGCAGTCTCAGCGCGTGTCTGCGCATCATCAACCACGGCATGCCCAGTCCTCCTTTTAACGGGTGTTGGCAGCAAACGGATCGCCTAACCATCGGAACGCTTCCTTTCCACAAGAAGCGGAAGAGGATGCGCTCCAGTTTGGTGATGGTAGGGTCGGGACAAGGAACGACGGTCAGGCGGTAGTAGATGACGGACGCGATGTACGTGTTCGCCACCTCCGCCCGACCTTTCAGGGAAAGCTTCCTCTCGGCCCATTGCCGGGCTAGAGTGGCCACCCTTCTCGTTATCTCGTCCCAGTTCTTCTCCGTTTGGAGGTCTGGACCAAACCAGACCCCGAGCATCTCAACCGGACCGTCAGTCCAACGTCCCACGACGGAGGCGCTACTTGACGGCATGGGGTTGCTTCTCCAGGTGCCGAGCCGCAAGCCTACTGACTTATCCCGGTTGATTTTCGCTCCCGTTACCGCTTCGTAGTCTCTCAGTGTCTCGCCGACAAGCTCGATGTGCTTTTGGCTAGACACTATGACGGTGACGTCGTCCGCGTATGCCGACACGCTCGTCCCGCATCCCAACTCTCGCGGGATGCCCCTCAGCGTCGCCAGCTTCCGCAGTAGTGGCTCGAGAGTCAACACGTACAGAAGCGACGAGAGGGGGCATCCCTGACGGACCGAACGTGCAATGTCGAAGGGTCTTGATAGATGCCCATTGACGCGAACTACCGAACGGATGCCTCTGTACAAGGCAGCCATCCAGCCGCGGAAAATGGGACCGAAGCCGGCTGCTATGAGGACAGCCTCCAAGTATTGATGGTCTACCCTATCGAAAGCTTTCGATTGATCTAAATTGATCAGGGCCCCACCCATGCCAGGTTCCTTAACTACCCTCTCTATGATGTAGCGCATCAGATGGAGGTTGTCATGGATGCTCCTGCCCGGCACCGCGCACGTTTGCGCCTTGCCGATCAGTTTCTCGATGACAAGCGCCAACCGCTTGGCTAACACCTTGGCCAAAATTTTCAAGTCTGCATTGAGCAGAGTGATGGGCCTAAAGTTATCTATGACGTCCCCCTTGTTTGGATCTTTCTTCAGCAGCGTTACGGCTCCTCGACTCACAAAACCGGGAATGCTCCCGTTTTGCTGCCAGTTGCAGTACACCGCCACCAAGACGTCTCCAAACAAGTCTGGCTTACAGTTGTAAAGCTCGTAGGGCAGACCATCCAAACCCGGAGATTTGTCCCTCGAGCATCCCGCCATCGCGTCCCTCACTTCCGCCGCCGTGATGGCACCTTCGCAGCACTCCGCCTCTCTTGCCGAGAGTCGTGGCAGGCTGTGCAGGTAGGCACTGAAGTCCACCCTGCGTTCTCGCTCGCCATTCGTCCCAAACAGTCGAGCAAAGTGCCGCTGAAAGGCCTCACACATTTTGCTTGGCTCGAGCAGTTCGCGCCCCTGTTCGTCCACCAGAGACCGAATGGTGGCTTTGTTGCCCTGTTGCGCCTCCGCCACCCGGGCCTCTCGTGCGGCTCCAACACCTTCGTTTCTTAGAGCACGCATCCTAGCCCTGACAACGCACCCTTCGTGTTTGGCGTTGAAGTGTTGGTCAAGGGCCAACCTCGCCGCCAAAACGTCGGATGCGATGCCACTTCTAATTGCCTCTTCTAGCTTCTTAACTAGTTCACCCTCTACTCTGTTTCTGTCTATGGCTAGTGCTTTGCTATACCTAACCGCTTCTGCTTTTATTGCTCTCTTGAGGGCAAACCACCATTTGTTATTGATGATGGCTCCTGTCAAAGCCCTCTTTACTAACGTGCTAATCCGGTCTCTGAAAACTGGTCTCGACGGGAAAGACGCGTTTAGTTTCCAGTAACCGGAGCCCTGCCTATGTGTCTTATCTAAGTCTAGCGTACACGTCACAAGTTTGTGATCCGTGTAGCTGACTATGTGAAATTGTGGACACCCTATGCTATCTCTATCTACTCTCCTACACAGTATTCTATCTAGATACGATCTCGACGACCCGATGCGGTTTGTCCATGTCCACATTGGCGCATTCGGGTAATCGAGTCGGTACCTGTCAGACAGTTGAAAGCGTCTGAGCAGGTCTTTGAGGCATTTGCATCCCCGTCTATTCCTATCTCTGCCAACATAGTCTAGATGCGTGTCCAAGGTAGCATTCCAATCCCCCACTAAAAGTAAAGGACGAGACGTTCCTAGGAATACTTCTAGACGTCGAAAGAAATCCGGCCTACCTGTTAAAGGTGGTGCGTATACTGATATGAGTCGAAAAGCACACCCATCGCTGCCATCGACATCCAGAACAACCAATCTACCCTCCGGGTCTATGAATACTGTCTTTACTTCGAGATCCAGACTCTTGCGAAAGAGTACCGCCGTGCCACTACCGCCCATTCTCGGCAGACAGGGAGAAAAATAAATGTTAAACTGTCTGCCAAACATGGACGATAGGGCCCGCGTATCATGGAGTCTGGTCTCGCTTATGGCTATGATTTCTAGTTTATGTGACTTTATGTCATTTAGGAGGTACCCTTGTTTCCAAGGGGACCCCAAGCCACGCGCATTTACACAACCAATCTTGAGCATCATTTTGATTTGAGTGTTAAAGTTTTATAAAGAGAGTCACTTACCGTTTGAGAGTTTTTGTGTCTCCTCCTTCGGGTTTTCTTCGAGGAGATCACTATATAGTTTTTTCGCCAGGTATTTTTGGCATTTGCCAACTGCCTTTGGAAAAATAGATTTTAGTGTGTGGTGCAGGGTTGGTGTTATGTGTAGTATTTTGATGTGTTCTGGCGGTGTTGTGTATGGGTGGTTGCTGGTTTTTATGTCTTCGTTTGTTATGTTTGTTTTTGTGTTGATGTATTCCATCAACTCTGAGTTTTTTGTGTTGATGGCAGTGAGCATTGTGTGTGTACTTGCTTTTGGGGTTTTGTTGCTTGTGTTGTAGTTGTGTGTGCTTGTGTTGGTGTCTGGAGTGTTTTCGGGAGTTGTGTATCTCCCTGCTTTGTTTGTGTTTGCTTTTCTTTTCTTGCTCCTCTTCCTCCTTCCTTTCTGGGCTATTTGCCATTCCTCATTACTTTCATCTTCCGACGAAGGTTCTGAGGAATCGGAAGGGGGTAGGGGCAAATTGTGAGCGTCTGTGTGTGCTTGTGTGAGTGGTTGTGTTGCTGTTTTTGTTGGTGCTGATGGCTTGTTATTTGTGTGAGGTGTGTGTGATGTGGGGGAGGGGGAAACAGTCTTGGAATTTTCTTTCTTTTCCCCTGCTTCCTCACTTGTTGTTTTTGCAGATGCTGTTGTCTTCTCAGTTGCCAGTGTTGCTTGTGTTTCTCTTGTTTTGATTGTTGATGGTGGTGTTGGTAGTAGGGTTTTTTTTCCGGGTTTTGGTGGTTGCCCTTGTTGCTTTTTTTGGTTGGCGGCGGTTGGGCAACTGTCCTTGAGGTGTGCCTCGCTGCCGCATACATAACAACGTGGCCGCCTTCCTTCCACCACTACATATAACTTGTGGTCCTTTGCCAGTTGGATGTGTGTGGGGATCTTTTGGCACTCCTCTTCAGTGATATGGAGGAGGACTTCGACTTTTTTTCCCCCTTCCCAGTTTTTCTCCTCTGCAGTAGCAATTTCTAATATATTTGCCTCCTCCATTTCGAGGCATATAGAACCTACTATCCACTGGGTTTCCACTTGTGAAGGGACATTCTTTACTGTCACCTTCGTCACTCTCTGTCCAAGATAACTCGGTATCATCACCAAGTCATCTGTGTGGAGAGAGAGTGTTGAAAATTCCTTCGCTAACTGTTCGCTCTTAAAGCGTACTAGGACCGTGGCAAATTTTCGTCCCCAAGTAACATGACTTTGAAAGGGCCATATCGGTTTGAGACAAATCTCAATTTTTTGGGTGGAGAAACTCTCCGGTCGCTTCGTTTTCTTGTTGATAAGTCTGTATGATATGTGCTTCTTGTTTGTATTTTCAATAATTGCTTTTGGTATGTGTATTTGTACAGTGTCACCTTCTTTCGTGAGAAGGGATTTTGTGTCATTGATTTGTTTTTGGGTGAATGTTAATATTGTTCTTTTTTCTTTCGTTGCATCGGCAAAATTTGTTTTTGTGATGCTGGCAGATATGTTGTTTGTGGCGTTTGTGGTGTTGTTTATCTTGTTCGTCTTGTAGTTGTTGATGGTGGTATTGACAGTGGTGTTGGTACTGCCAGGTTCAAAGGTGGTGGTAGTGGCGGCAGAGTTTGTCGAAGTAGTGGTGGTGTTGGTGTTGAAGGTCGGTGTCCTGTTGTTGTTGCTGTTGTTATTGTCACTGGTAGTAGCAGTGGTGAGGACAGTGGTCGTGTTAGCAAGGACATTTGTGTCGTTGTCGTTGTTGTTGCTGTTGTTGTTGTTGTCTTTGTCGTTGTTGTTGTTGTTGTCACTGGTGACGGTGGCAGGCAAGACTGCTGTAGCAGCAGAGTTTGTACACGTGATGGTGGTAGTGGTGGTGGTTGAGGCAGCAGCAGTTGACTCAGAATCATTGCTCTTCTTCATCACTTGTCTGCGTTCATGCGGAACGGCATTAAGTGTTTTCGCCTCTGGCATTAGGAGCGGGAAGTCGGCCTCGTTGAAAACCTTAGCCATATTCGTTTTAAAGAATATGGCTAGGAACGAGGAAGATATGTTTGAATTTTTGGAAATAAGGCTCTAAATAGAGCTATTTCCGATTTGAAAAATATATGTTCACGAAGTATTTTGTGTTATACACAACTTATACAAAATTTTAAAACAAAATAGGTCTTTTAAGAGGTGAAAAATGCAACTTACATGGGAGCCGATGTGTCTACCGTCCGTCCATGATGATAGATAGATAGATAGATAGATAGATAGATAGATAGATAGATAGATGGGGTAATTTTTGCAAACAGATTACAGAAAATGTTGGGTTCCATTTTTAAAATTTATATTTTAAAGCTAATCATAAATATTTATTCATTGTTTATGATTTAGTCTGGAGCTATAACCTTTGTGAAGTTTATTAATATTTGAAGTGATTTCTCGTGCAAGTATCTCTGTAACGATGTCTGTCGCTACTTTTTGCCACTTTTACTGGCAGGTAACAAGGAAGGAACATGAATCTTGTAATTTCTTCCATTTTTAACAATGAATTTAGAAATTTATTTATAAATATATATATATATATATATATATATATATATATATATATATAATAAAAATATGTTACAAAAACAAAATAGAAACTACACATGGAAATGTGGGGAGGGAGTAAGAAGAAAAATAAGCGAAAATACACATTAGAAATCAAAAAAGTAAGGGCTTTTTATGAAAAGTAACGATAGATATATACAATTAGATGAACTGAGGTTGGAATAAAAGTAATAAAAGTCATTATTGTGAATTGTTAAAGAGATTCAAAAGCATACCAGTTTCGTAAAATTAGTAATCATTGCTTTGAATGCACACAGATTACATATATATATGTATATATGCGTATATCTATGTGTACGCGGTGTATGTTTGCATGTGCGCCTGTATGTGTATTTCATGGAAAATCAGTGTATATATATATATATATATATATATATCAAGTCTTGTTCAATTGACTAACAAACCATATATATATATATATATATATATAATTTACAAACGGTGTCGGGTCTAATAGTCCCTGAGTGAAAAGGTATATATACATATTTATGTATCTATGTATTTATGCATGCACCTACACACATACACACCACACACACACACACATATATATATATATGTATATATATATATATATATATATATATATATATATATATATTACTTGTTTCAGTTATTACTTGCGTATTTTAGCATAGTTCTACTTTAAAGGATGTTTCTTTATATTCGTCTGTTTGCGGGTGTGTTTTCTGTGTATATGCGAGTTTGTGCGTGAGGTTCAGGTGAAAGCTCTCACGTATGACGTGTAATTAAAATCTGTAGACGCAAACGCTGATGATCATTCTGTTTAACAGAAGACTTTATAATCAGACCTCTTCACGTAGGAACACTAATATAAATGACATGCACCGAAGCTTTCCAGGTACACCTAATCCTCAAACAAACGTACCTGTGCACCGTAAACTCAAAGCCTTTGAATAAGACAAAAACATGTGGTGTATCTTCAAAACTTTGTAAAATCAGACATATATTTAAATGGTAAGTCGTAAATGTTCGCTAAATGTTGGAAAAAGGATAAGTTCATATTACGAAGTCACCACGAATATGAGTTAGAAAAAAATAATTGAAATGCAAAATTTGCAATGAGAAATTTTTAACCTTATTTTACTTAATATTTCGTTTTCTCTTTTTACTGTTCATTTGTTCTTTTCAGATTCATCTCTCTCTCTCTCTGTCTCTTTCTCTCTCTCGCATTGACACTCTTTTACCAAACTGTATCCTATGCTTTATCTACACATCTTTTACTCATATTTAATATTCATCCTTATATTTTCCCTTTTCAATTTTTTTGAAAGTAACATAGACACAGAAAAAAGAGTAATGGTAGAGACAAAAACCGAAATACACACACACACACACACTTACTCACACACACACACACACACACACACACACACACACACACACACACACACACACAAAGAAAATCCCTCATTCTCTGAGCAAATCATAAACGGTGTACCAAAAGAGGTTTCAACTAGAGCGGTTATTTGGGGGGGGGGGGCAAAGAATACAGACCTACGTGCTGGACAACTTCCACATAGTCATATGCAAAATAATGACTCCATCGCATAACAACTGTTTCGTCATCATGAAGAGCTAATATTTAATCAGAACCACTTGTGTCTCTCTGATTTTCACTTTACTAATGAACTTCCTCTCACAGTTCGTCCACAGTAGGGTTCGCAAAACGTAACTTGAAAACGTTTTAGCCAGGGTCTGTCGGTCTCTCAATCCAAACACTGAGCGACCATTAAGGAAGCTAAAAAGCAGCTGCGAATTTGTTCCAGTAACGGCACAGAATATATGCAGCTCCATGGCAACAACACCTCGTCTTCATGATCTTCATTCTATATCTGTATATTTGTCACTGTTCAGTTTTATTTCAAGGTTTGTTTTTTTTGCCAATAGAGAAAGAGCCGGTTTCTAACCTACAATCAATGCTCCTTCATCGGAATTTCAACATCAACTACTGTTTATTTTTTATTTGTATGTATGTATGTATGTATGTATGCTTGCATGTATATATGTCAATCTTCAGTTTAATTTCAAGATTGCTTGCCAATAAAGAAAGAGTGGCTTCCTAGCCAAGATCCAAGGCTCGTATGTATATATGCATGCATGTATGTATTGGAGAATTTACGAAAAAACAACAGATGAAGACAGGTTGTGTAAACAACGAATGGATGTATTAGTATAACGCTTGAGAATAGAGAAAGTCTTTAACATTTCGATCCTACGCTCTTCCACAGATGTATGTATGTATGTATGTATGTATATGTATGTATATATGCATGCATGCATGCATGCATGCATGCATGTATGTATGTATGTATGTATGTATGTATGTGTGTGTGCGTGTGTGTGTGTGTGTGTGTGTGTGTGTGTGTGTGTGTGTGTGTATGTGTGTATGTTAAATTTTGAAACTTCCTCGTGCTAGTAGAGGAAAGGACCGCTCAACCCCGCTGATGTTATGGGCCTAAACTCAAGTACATGAAATTGAGAAGAGAGATTCTTCTTAGCGTGGAATCGTAAAATGCAACTAGGTCACGGCACCTTCAAGAAGATATATATGTGTGTGTGCCAGAGTATGTGCGTACGCACGCGTGTGTTTACATATATATATATATATACATTCTGACACACACACACACATATGCATAAGAGAGTGAGAGTTGGGGAGAGAGATGAAGTGAGACAGAGAGGATGGGAGAGAGAGAGAGAGTAGATGAAAGGACAGAGAGATTTAGAAATGTTGCCATCATTATAAATATCCTTACTGTTTTAAGAAGCCTGTTGCTGCATGTCATTATTGTTGAAGACCTATTGTTGTTGTTATAATCGTTGATGTCTCCGTATTATTGTTGATGATGAAGTGTCTGTATTGTTTGTGTTATTGTTGCAGTTCCAATATTATTGCTTTCATTGATAATGTCAGTCTGCGATCTCATAGTCTCTCTTCAAACTATACTATTTAGTTTATTTTGTTTTGGAGGCCTTTATTGTATTCTTATCGTTGTTGTTATTGTTAACATCTCTATAATGTCGTTGTCGTTGTTTTTGTTTTCCTATTTGCTGTTGTTTTATTCGTATTCTATCGTTATTCTTGTTACTGATATTGGCGTCAGAATATTGTCTTGTTGTTGTTGTTGTTGTAGTTATGTCTGAGTTGTTTTGTTCATTATTTGCTAATGTTACAGTTGTTTCTCTATTACGATTTTGTTGATATTCTTGTTGTCATAGCTGCTGCTGCTGCTGCTGCTGTTGTTGCTATTGTCTTTCTATTGCTCTGTTGCTATTACTCTTGTTCCTGTCTCTACATTCTGCTATCTTTGTTGCTATTCTAGCGATTGTTTACGTTGTTGTTGCTGTCTATGTATTGTGCTGTTGATGATGATGTTCTTGTTGATACAGTTGTCTGTCCAGCTCTTTTCTTTCACATTTTTCCTCTGCAACTGTTTTCTAAATAATGACAATTATTGTTGTTGCTGTTGTTGTTATTCTGCGTAATTTTATCTTTGTTACTTCCTTTATACTAACAACAACAGCAAAACAACAACAACAACTACATCAACAACAGCAACAGTGACAACAACAACAACAACAACAACGACAACAATGATAATAAATAATAGAAAAGAAATTAATAATACCAACGTTAATAACAGTTATGATAATAATGTTGATGATGACACCGACAACAACAACAACAACACTAACGATTTGATTCTTTTTTTGTAATAATAAAATTAATGTTAGGAAGATGTTGCTATTGTCCTTGTTGCTAATGCTACTATTGTTGTTGATGATGACGATGACGATGACGACGACGATGATAATGAAGACGACGACGAAGAAGAAGAAGAAGAAGCCTACGTTCCTGCTGATGCATACCTGCCATATAAACTATATTTGGCCAATACAAAACTTAAAACGAGTTTTTGAAATCTCTCGGCGAACGAGAGGCATAAACGCATATACGTGCGTCGTTTTGTACCTACATACATATATATACATGTATACATACGCACACATACATATATATTTTTTTCATATGTACGCAAACATACATACACACACACAACCGTATACACGCACACACACATACACACACACATAACATACACACACACACACACACATACACACACACACATAACATACACACACAAATACATACGAACATACAGCTATGACAACACCCTCACACACTCCTCACCTCGTCACTCACCACCAAATCTAACGACTGCTTCTCACCTGATGCACAACCCCCTCACACATACATCACTCACATAAACAGAAACACACACAGATGCTACCACAACCACACATACCCACACACTGGCCATTTTCGCACTCTCCTGCTTTCAAAAACCACTTTCCCTTTATCACCCCCTCCCCAGCTCCCGCTCACGTCTGTCATGTAACTACACACATACTTTTCTCGGACTATTCTTTTCTTTCTCTCCGTATCTTTCCTCTTTCTGAAGAAGAGCAATGACCGAAACGTCACAAATCCCTTCTTTTTTCCATCTTAAACTGAGCCTCAACCTAATACATCCCTTGTGTATGTCCTTCTGATTTTCGTGGCTTTGTTTATATTTTTTTAATTTGCCTGTATATATATTCATATCTCTTCGAATGTATGTGGATTTGCTTTACTTTTCGCTGTATTCTACAGCATAGAAAATACGCGCATCACTTTTGCCCTCATTTTTGAATGCAAAGCATATGGACCCATACTCTCTCCAAATTCGATGAAAATGATTTCACTCCATGTAGCTTTAAGGACCGCTACAAACAGCCACGTTGATGGAACAAAAGAAACTCCCGTAGCTATTTTAAAGTACAGGTACACTATCACATCTTTCATAATTGTGTAATAGATTGAGACAGACATTTGTCTTATAAACAGTGTATGTCGTTCCATTTGTCATCTCCGTAGAATGAATCATATCTGGGGTTGCATTGTCTGAATGCATACTTCCAAAAAATGGCGTTTGACCTTTCTTTAAAACACTTTTATTTGCAAGAGTCGTTGAATACATGCAAATGTTATTCTTGTTGATGTTGTAAAACGTGTTGTCTTTAATGTTAAGTTTTTCTCAAATGTCATTACTTTTCAATTCCTTTTCTACAATCAATTTCTGTTTGTCTGGTCATTGATATTTGCTTTGACTGTGTTTGTATGTCTTTGTTTTCTTTTTGTTTGTTTGTTGTTGTTGTTTTTAGGTGATTGTTTTCTGTCTGACTGCATTGTAATTGTAGGCGGCGCCTGTGTATCGGACACTATGTTTGATCAGAAAGTTATAATGTGTGAGAAAGATTGAATGATTAAAACAAAAAGAAACTTTTATGGCTTCACATCGGTGCGTTTTCGATTTCCAAATGGTTCGATAGAAAGATCATAAATGAAAATAAAGCGAAATTGATATCTCGTGTAGTAGAATCCAGAATATTGCGGATCGATTTAAAAGCACGGACCAATGGGTCAGCATAGGATAATAATAATAATAATAATAATAATAATAATAATAATAATAATAATAATTGTTGTTGTAGGTCCTTTCCAATAGTGACACAAGGCCTGAAATTTTGTGGGAGGAGACTGGTCGATTACATTGACCCCAGTGCTAGGAAATTTAGCTTACGACCTAAATCTGGTAAAAAATGATCTTAAGCATTTTGTCCGGCCTGTTAATAATAGTGAGGATAATTATAGAAGCAGGAGAACCATGCTTAAAAGAATTACAGAAAATACTTAATGAACTCTACGAAAAGCATCATCTCATTAAATTTCATAATTTTATAACATTTTTTGAGCTCTCATCGGCGCACGTGCCTTTTCTTCCGTTTCCTTCTTTATTTGAAACTTTATCTCATCTTAGAGTTTCTCTGCATCATAAAATCTTCGAATGTATTAAGAACTTCACATTCGTTATTTACCTCAGGTGCCTGGTTGGCGCCCAGTGGATAATGTATGAATACTGAAGATATCGAGGAAAAGCTTTCGTCATTACCATCATCTTAATAATAATAATAATAATAATAATAATAATAATAGACCAAAACACTAAAGTCTGTTTATTAATTGACATGAGCATACCATGTGACAAAAGAATTTCATAAGCTCAGAAAATATAAAGATCCGCTAATCGAAATCAAAAAGATGTGGCATCTCAAGACGGTTACAATACCAGTGATTGTAGAACTTGGAATCATCAAAAATGGAAATGAAAATTATTTAAGAATGATGTCTGGTTTGCCGTCCACGCAGAAATTGCAAAAGATTGTCTTAACTTGTACGTCACATAAACTAAGAGGAGCGTTGTCGCTCTGGATTTTCTTTTCTTTTTTCCCCTTTCTTTTCTTTGTTTACTTTTTATTTTCCTTTTTTTACTATTACATGAGTTTGTATATGAACAATATGGTGTGTTTATTTTAATGGCCAACCAATGTATACAGTGAGTTTCTCTACTCTAGGTGTCAGGAAGACACTCGGCAAGAAATGTAAACAGATTTGAAAGAAGATCATAATAATAATAATATGTTACCAATTAGTTAACTGCACCAAGCCAGTATTCTAGAGAGGGAACTTAATAAGAATGCTAGATTTTTAAAAAATGCTTTGATACAAGAATTCGACCGATCACAGCCATACAAATAACTTGAAATTAATGAACTAGATAGAAAAGAATCCATTCGTAGTAAAGAAAGCATTAGGATAGAAAATAATAGACGGATTAGATTAATAAAGAAAAAAGAACTAAATGTAAAATATGAAGAAATAATGATCAAAGTTGTCCCAGTGGTAAGTTAAACTGTCCTCAACTGGACGCAAAATAAATTAGCAAAACTAGATACAAATAAAAAAACAATTATTTCCTTCAAAATAAACTATTTCAGATCTAACAAAGATTCTACTTGCCAAGAATACAGAAGAGAAAGAGACATTATGCAACTAGAAAATTATTATAAAATATCTATCGTAGGATATGAAAATTATGTTGTAAAAATAAGGTAAATCTGCCACAAACAGCTACAAAACATGCCCGTAATTGTTTTATATTTTCTAGAAATCCAACAAATATAGAAATAATAGATAGCTGTAAAGAGGAAATAGAAAAAAAAAATAAAAAAAAGGCTAAAAATAATACTAAGCTAAATAAGATAATATGAGCTAAAATTGCAACGTTAACAGAAAAGCCTTAGATGCCCACTATAGGAAAAAACTGAACAGGACACGCAGAATTTTATCTGCTTGAGAAGAGCAATAATCAAAGCTATAAAGACTTCCACAAAAAAGAAACCAAAAGCATCAAACTAAGCCGAAGAGAATAAGTAACAGCAGAGTATGTAGTGGTTCGTAAGAAATCATTAAAAAAAACAGTTTCCTGTAGCCCAGGCTTAACTAAGAAATAATACATCTACACATAAAAAATGGGTCTTTAAATGCAGTAGGTGTTATACCAGTATTACGATTAATTACAGAAAAAAGGTGGTATAAATATACACTGCGAAGGCTGACAAAGCGACCACAATTTCTGATATTCACAATTTGCAACTAGTAGAGATGAAAATTCCTCTGATAAATATTGCTGTCAAAGAATACTAGAAGTAACCACTAAGTGAAGTAAAATTTTAAACAAATGATACTGTATTTCATAGGAAATGGAAAAGATCTTAAAATAGAGACACGCAGAATAGCCAGACAGAAATCAGAAACAACCTCAATAATTATAGGTAACCTAGTAGTGATAAGAAATACGATCAGATAAATACGCAACCAACATCGAATCATTTGCCACAGTGAATATAAATACATAGAAAATAAGAAATGAAAGAACAAAAAATTTGTTCAATTTGACATTTTGTTTATGAGATGAGTCAACAAAAAATAAATTACCCAAATATGACAGAACTTATATCTCAACCGGGATGCGAAGCAGCTTTGAAGCTTTCCAGAAAGTTATCTGAAAGGTAATCAATTATGATTACTGCTATGTTTGATTTTAAATCTCAAATGGTTAGAACGAGTAAAGACCGTTGTCATATAACATCTCAATAATAATAGTAATAATAATAATGATAATAATAACAATAATAATAATAAAAATAATAATAATAATAATTCTTTCCTTTATAGTTCCACTGGCCAATAATAGGCATAACCAGGCTCTACAAAACGGGATTACATGGATTACATGACGCCTCTCAATATACAGAACTCATGGGATAAAAGTTTTTACATATATCCTCTCATATATATATATATATATATATATATATATATATATATATATATATATATATATATATGTATATATATATATTGTGTGTGTTTTATCCTTATTTATTGTATCTAAAATCATTGTGTATATATATATATATATATATATATATATATATATATATACACAATGATTTTAGATACAATAAATAAGGATAAAACACACACAATAGGAATACAAAACTTTAGCACTCACACGGAGTCTTTCTCACTTCTATGGATTTTGACTTTAGATATGACAAGACGTTCAATAGAACCACTTTCATTTCCTCTTTGCTGTGGTGCGGATGCGGGTTTGTGTATGCATATAGAACATTTTCTATGGTTCTTTTCTTCTGTCTGGCACAGTTTGCATCCATTTAGCATTCATTTGCCCAACAACAACACAATATTGTTAGTAATGTTACTGGATGGGAGTTCGTCCAACTCAGATTAAAGTTTGCTTATACTAGGGATTACGAAAATACTTTTGCTCATATTTAGGGATTGTTCTTTTGAGGTTCTGAAAAAGCAGTTTCTTCGACGGCCCCCTAATTACCCCTTGCTCTCCTTACCTTTTTTTACTCTTCATAGAAGATGATTTCAAAGCGTTCTTGTTGCTACATGTGTAACAATTGAAGTCTCTGCTCGGCAGCACTAAACGTATCTGTTTCTTTTCCTACACGTACATTTATGTACAGCTCCAGTATGGCTTGGGTCATAAGCAGTTTTTCGTCATACTAGATTTCATAATTGGTGAAAGGCCTCGTGACGATGGCGTCATTCATACCAATAGCCAATCACAATGAATGTCCCTAGTTGTGATGCTATATTGCTGCACGTGCCTGTGGGAAGATGAGTCACACACCAACATGGCTATTTGGGCTCTTTGTCGGTTTTGGAATATTTAGTATATGCCCTCATATGTCTTACCTTCATCGATTCAAGCCACAACATCGCATATATCAACCAAGGCTTCCTTCAATTCCTTCTCTGAGAATACACTGAAATCCCACTTGATTTTCGAGAGACAGAATTATGTCACTTGTCTCTTTATCCTTTAAACCCGATAAAATCATATGAAACATAAGTTTCAGTCATAAAAAAACCCAAACAGTTTTTTTAGGGAGAGTCGACACATATTCATAATTTCTGTCTTGTAGCAAAACATTTACTGCTTTTGTCGAATTGTTTCTGCTTTAATATCATTTTATTCCTACAACTATTATTTCTAAGTGTCAGCTCCTTTAAGTGTTATATGGTTTCATTCTATTTATTTTTATTTTTTCCTCTTTTGGGGAATAATCGTTTCCCGCAAAATATCCAGAAGCATTTTCGAAATCGAGGCTGTTCTAAAAAATATCTAATATGTAAATCGCTTTGGAAATTTAAAACATATTTTTAAAAGAGAGGTTTTTTTTCTCTCAATAGATAGACCTAGAAATATTGCAGAGGCTTTAATACTCAAAGAAAAGTCTTTGTCGATCAAATGATGTACGCTCAAAGAATGCCGAGCGTGAGTGAATCATGTCAGAGGTCAATAAATGCAAACGATACTGCAGCTCCGGCTGTTTCTACTACTACTACTACTACTACTACTAAAGAAGAAGAAGAAGAAGAAGAAGAAGAAGAAGAAGAAGAAGAAGAAGAAGAAGAAGAAGAAGAAGAAGAAGAAGAAAAAGAAGAAGAAGAAGAAAAAGAAGAAAAAGAAGAAGAAGAAGAAAAAGAAAAAGAAAAAGAAGTAGAAGAATTGCGTCTTTTATTGTCATGAAGGCCTTTACAATAAAATCATTATACATGACGCTTAGAAAACCAGTGGATATAAAGTTATATATAAACGAGGGTGGGAAAAATATATTTTATAACATGTATCAGAACATTTAAAGTTTGATGTAACTCAGTCACATAAAATATATAAAGTAATTATATAAAAAAGTAGTTATTTTTGTACTTGGAGTAAGTCATTCTCCCAATAAAAAGAAGCACAGGTTGTAGTTACATTCTCTATTGTAAATTAACTGAGGGGTTAATTATTAATTAGTTTTGATTTGAAAAAAATTTTAATCACACAGTTGTGATTTTCGTAAAGATTTGATTTCACATTCTTACAATGCCAACAAACTAAGACATATTAACTTAAGTATGGACATCGGTGTGTCCATACTTAATGCAAACACGTCACGGAAAGCCAAATAGACAGCGGTGTTTGTCTGGCGATAAGAACTTTTGTGGACGTTTTGCGGTATATGACAAAAATAGTAGATCAGTAACAGACGATTATCGATCTGAGGTCACAAGGATTTCTGGCAGAATCATACAAGATTTATTTACTTAAATGAATGGAGCACGATTAATAATTCTGAATTCAATCTCTAATTGTGTTCACAGAACTATCATATTTACTGCTCTGCTGTTAGATTCAGCAGAAATAACTTTAAAATCGTTCTGGCCACCAATCTTTTTAGTTGAGACAATGTCCGGTGGCTACCTTCGGCATATATTCTTTTATTTGAACTGTGTGATTTGCCGAAGATTTAGCTATTATTTATAACAATGCAGTTATAGCTACCTTCCTCTCTCTCCCTCCCCCTCTCTCTCTCTCTGTCTTTCTCTCTCACATCTAGTTGTTGTTGATGTTCTAGTCAAGATGATTCTGTCTTTTTTGAATAGCAGCGAATACATTGCTAACTGTATTCTTTCATTTAAGCTGGTAGACTGAAGTTTGAGGTAGATTTAGCAACTACTTCTCTTAAGAGGATCGTTAGCAGCATATGCCTCATATTATATCCTATTATCTACACAGCTTAAATGTATTTTCTTCACACACTTGTCTTCACTGTTTCAAGTGAATCATGATATCCCTTATTACTAAAATCTTTTAAAATTACCTGGCATTGCTATTATTCCCAAATATTGATTATCTTTCTTTCCACTCTCTTTCCTCCGCTATCGTTACATGACTTACCTGTAGCCTTGAGACATGTGCCAAGTCTAGTAATGCTTAAGCGGAAATCAGGATAAATTTCCAAAGATTAATGCAGGATTATCAGAGAATGCTTTTGTATGACAAATCGTGATGTTAGCATGCCGCAAGACAAGAATCACTGCCGTTGGCAATATAGATCTATCTAATGTTACATTACGCTGACAATGTGCTTTAAAATGGAGAACTAAAGTAAATACCTCCATTTTGAAAATGGCCAATGTCACGTGAGATATTTCCTTCTTGGCAAACTGTTATTTTTTCTTCTCTCTCTCTCTCCTTCTCCCCACATATACCACTATCTTATTCCTCTTAACTTCAATAGTTAAAAACACAAAAGTAGTTATTAATGGTGTTTGAGATATTTTTATCTTTTCAGGAAAACAGTTTCATTATTATTATTGCTATTATTATTATTATTATTGCTTTTTTGTTGTCATTGTTTTTGTTTTTTCTTATTATCACCATCATCACCATCATCAACATTATTCATTATTATTACTATTATTATCATCACTATCGTTACTATCCTTGTTGCTTTTACTTTTGATAATGTTATTACTATCATGATTGTTGATGCTGTTGTTGTTGTTTTTATTACGATTATAATTATTGTTATTATTACTACTACTACTACTCTTATTATTATTTTTATTATTATTATTATTATTATTATCTTGCTATTTAGTAGTCTTACGTTTCTTATATGGTTTTTCCTTCCCAATTAAACATAGTTCCGTGCACCTTAACCACATCATTGTATTGTTCTATATTTTCATATTACATTTGAAATCTTCGAATTAATATCCCTGCCCACTGCTTACTAACGCCTTTTTTATGCGTTTTGCATAAATTTATGTTATGAGGCTTTGGTTTCCATCACTTAAATTATCCCCAATACATGTGTTGTAAGAATTTCCTCTCATTTCGGTGCCTTCATTCTTCTGATTGCCCCTATTCCGAAATCTGTGTATGGATACTTCTTGAATTTCTTCTGTAAATATCTTTTCGACTAATCCCCCTTTCCACAAAATTGATACTCTTGTACCTAAATCGGGAATCATTATATATTTTTGGTTGTTTCCAATTGGAAGACTTTGATTTTCTGTTGCAATCACAAATGTCTTCCTCAGCTGTTAGTTCTTATTGTCTTCCTCATGCAGTGTTACGTTATTCTGGTCATATGGTGATCTGTCTTGCAATTGCTTTTTCTATGATATGCAATAAGCCCACTGCACAGATCTTGCTTAGCAATGTCTAATGTACGTTCTTTCTCCTTTTCACAATTTTCAGTTCATCATCTCTAATTTATAGGTTAACATGCTTAAACAGAAAATTCATTAATTTAGATTTACATTGTTTCGTTTGTAACTTTTATACATTTCCCAGAATTCTTTAATACATATTTTTCTAGCTGTCCAGTTGATATTTTGAAATAGTTTTCAGTTATAGATTTCTTGGAACAGATCTTTTCCCCACATACTTATTTATTCCCTACAACACAGATGTAGTTCAAGTTTTAATAAGTTGCGTACTGGAAGGTTATGACTGTGGATTTTACAATTTTCTCTTCCATGAATTTAGATTCTTCTCCACACACCATCAGTCGTTTAACTTTTCTTCCAAACTCTTTCAACGGTTCTTAAAGATCTTTACTTTTACCTGTTCACTATTGCAATTAGAGGTTAGACACCTATTTTCTTTTGCCTTTGAACTGTTCGCTGTTTGTTCTCTATATTCAGCCTCTTGACTTGAAATCACACAAAATGACTGCTCAGAAACCTCGCCGGTTGTCTTCAACAATTCCCTCCTCTACGCTACTATTTCGCTGCGCATACATCTATAAACGCTTTTACCTATTTTTAAGATAATGAAGCATTGATTGTTATTTTATATTCACCTAATTCTTGATTA